>NC_041398.2:198065230-198325230 GCF_900747795.2 Erpetoichthys calabaricus | reverse complement strand
AGCTTTTCCGCTGTTTTATAAACGAACGCCATATAAGGTCTTCCTTTTTCCTTGCTTCGCCAAGGAAAGAGCCTTTTTATTAAATCCAAGGGTTCTTCGCTTTTTTTTTTGTTTGTTTATTACGATTGTTATAGTTCTGTTTGTATACGACATTGTCAGTTCAGCACTCAGGTTGTAATATGACCAAGCCGTGCAAGCTTACTGTTAAGAATGCAACGTATAGTTGTACAGGAGAAAAGCAATCTTGCCTCAAATCAATGGCAAACTTTTGTAGGTCTATGAACTTAATTTAAAGTTTAGGTTTACACGGTGCTTTCTTTCCGAAGTACCTGCACTCATGAATATGTCTGTATGCGTCAGTCGCTCAAATCCCCGCGCTTCGCACCGGCGAAGTACTGCTTTTAAATTTTTATTAAGAAGAAAAGAAAACCTTTTAAAATTGAGGGAAAATATACCAATAACAGTTTGTTAAGGATCTGTTTTTTTGTGAAGCTGCGTTCACTCGAGTGATCACTTCGAGATGACTTGCTGGCTAACCATAAGCGTTACCTGGTAGGTAACCACCCATACAATCAGATTGTGAATCAGACTACGAATGCCGTGAATGTAATTACCCCGATCTACATGCTGTCAAATAAACGAACCACACGCCGTGGCGCAATTTTAGGGGCTTAGCCTCTAGCGCTGACGTCCGAGGTTCGATTCCCGTAAGGGAGTGAAGTGAGCGCTGCTTTTAAAGTACTGCTTTTAAATTTTTATTAAGAAGAAAAGAAAACCTTTTTAAATTAAGTCTTAAAAAGAGCTGTAAAGATATTGACAATAAGCTACGCAAACCCACCAAGACATGCAATCGTTTAAATCAAAGCGCGAGTCGAAAAACACCATCCCATAATATTAGTTAACGATTAACACATTTCTATATGTATTGTAAGCATACAATACAACTGATAATATGTTGCGCTTATTTATCTGGTGTACTGACATTTTTCCGCGTTTAACGGCTGAAATCTAACGTGGTTTGTGCCCTTCAGAATGAAAAGAGTTTGCATTTACCTTTTTAATAAAAGGCGAGGTTTTAAGCCTGAGAAATCACCCCGTAAATGCACACGTTTAATTGCACATGTGTTAATATGTATGCTTACACAGTATTAAAAGACACTCAACAAGTACACAGTATTAAAAGACAGTCAACAATTAACGTCATTTACCTTCGTTCCCGCGTTTAACTTGTGCTGTAAATCTCTTCCTCGTTTTCAGTTCATGTGATTACGTAGGAGGCGTAATACGTGATGACGCGATACGTGACTCCGCCTCCTCCATTAGAGTATGTGGACAAAAAACAGGTTCCAGTTATGACCATTACACATAGAATTTCGAAATGAAACCTGCCTAACTTTTGTAAGTAAGCTGTAAGGAATGAGCCTGCCAAATTTCAGCCTTCTACCTACACGGGAAGTTGGAGAATTAGTGATGAATGAGTCAGTCAAACAGGTTCCAGTTATGACCATTACGCGTAGAATTTCGAAATAAAACCTGCCTAACTTTTGTAAGTAAGCTGTAAGGAATGAGCCTGCCAAATTTCAGACTTCTACCTACACGGGAAGTTGGAGAATTAGTGATGAGTGAGTCAGTCAAACAGGTTCCAGTTATGACCATTACGCGTATAATTTCGAAATAAAACCTGCCTAACTTTTGTAAGTAAGCTGTAAGGAATGAGCCTGCCAAATTTCACACTTCTACCTACACGGGAAGTTGGAGAATTAGTGATGAGTGAGTCAGTCAGTCAGTCAGTCAGTGAGTCAGTGAGGGCTTTGCCTTTTATTAGTATAGATCATATTAGATCACCCCTTGTATGCACTTTTGCCAATGACCAGATCCTTTCTTTCAGATCCATCATAGGTAATACAGTGATCCCCCGCTATATTGCGGTTCAGTTATCGCGCCCCCACTACATCGCGGATTTATTATTATTACTAGGGGGCTCCGCCCCCTGCTCACCCACCCCCGGGTTTGGTTTATTGGATAAACAATTTAAAGAGATTGTTATTTTCATGGGAATTGTTAAATATGCATTATTTTCATTTTTACTTTACAACTTTTGTAAAAACAATATTTGTCCTTTATTTCCTGCCCCAGACATGGTTAAATCTCCTTCTCACAGGACTTATAATGTTGCTCGCATTGTGAAGGGGGGGGTCTGAATGCATGCTAAAGAGTTGAGATCAGTTCAGCAGGTGTCTTGCTGCTGGCCAGCTGTGTGTTATGCTTGTCGTGCTTTGCGTCAATCACTTAAAAGCATGTACAGCAGCTGTCCTTTTGCCATTTCGCATCTCTGTCGCTAGCGTTCTGAAGGAGGAGGAGGGGAGGGGGGTGTGAGGGCTGAACGCACGCTGGCTTGCTGCAGCTGCTGCTGGCAAGCTGCGTGTTCTGCTTGTCGTTGTTTTAAGAGCTGGGAACACCTGAAGTTTGTCTGCCAAAAGCATTCCAACAACTGCGAGGTTAGATGTTCGTGAACTTGTTTTAAATTGTTTGTAAGTAGGGTGTGACGTGCAAAGGTCACCACCTCACGGGTTTTGCTTCCTAAGGTTGTAATGTCTAGTCTTGTGTGTCGTCAAAGTGTCTCTCCGAGATGATCTGATCTCAATCGCTTTGCTCAACCCCCCCGGAGGCGCGCTATATTCCTGACACTTCGCATCTCTCCCGCTCGCGTTGTGAAGGGGTGGAGCTGAACGCACGCTAAGTAGAAGTGGACGGATCAGCTACTGGCTTCACGCTGCTTCTGCCAAGATGCGTGTTATGCTTGACGCTCCGCGTGTCGATCATTTAAAAGCCTGTACAGCAGCTGTCCTTCTGTCTCATTGCATTGTCTTGCGTGACCGTTAAAAATGTCTCTCGCGGGATGTCAAATTGTCTTCTGAGAAGATCAAGCCTTGTCTCCTGGTCTCCCTGCCAAGATTTTTTTTATAATAGAGAGATGTTACTCATATCCTTAGCACGACATCCATATATAATATGTGTTTACAAAGTGTGTTTTAATAAGTTTACATGTGTTTAAAGCGTGTGGGAGGGGTTTTTTAAGGTTTAAACTATAATAAAAAAAAAAAAGTATATTTATATGGTCTTTCTATATCGCGGATTTTCACCTATTGCTGATGGGTCTGAAACGTAACTTCCGCGATAGGTGGGTGGATCACTGTAGGTTTATAATATACAAGTAAAATCACATTAAATGCACAATTCAAAATTTCAATTTTTGCATCACAGTTTTTGTTTGGTTGATATTTTAGTACATGTCTATACAGTACATTTGTTATTCTGATTCAGTTCTAAACATGTTAGGGGATCATTAATTTGCTGATGTGGAAAATTATATTTAAAAATTCTGAAATGCAAACATCTGTAGACACTATTTTTTCTGTAATCTTGCTTATACCATTTAACATTAACAACAAATTGCAGCACCTTCATTTACTCCTATGCATGTTATGATTATTAGCTATTGAGGTATAGGGTGGTATGTATTGCTATCACTAAGCTAAATGACATTTCATTCCTCTTTCCCAACCCTGATCTGCTCCTCCTGACAGTGGGTCTTTACCATAGACTTTGACAATAGGGGCATCAGGCTAAAGCTACTTGTATCTGTCTCTGGTGTCCCTTCACTCTTGAACCAGGTCTGCAAAGTAACTTCCCAGCAATATATACTTTAAGGAGGCCGCTTCTTCCCCCACTTATTCTAGATAGGAACCAGACACTGCCCTGCCACATCTGCACCCGCCTTTCTTCTGGAATATCTTCTTAAAAGGGTAAAATGGTCACTACTTCCCTAACCAGAGAGCTATGTGCTTGCCACATTTTATCTAGAAAGTCAACACCACAGTTAGTCAATTAAATAATTAGCTTATTTTGTGAAACTTAAAATGTATCATTTTATATGAAAAATGCATGTTACAACATATTCAAGTAACAGATAATGGACTCATTTTTGGGTCATGAAACAAGCTCTGGTGCTATACCCTTGACTGTGTGTGAACTCTACAGTTAAATTGTTATCTGAAAAAAGAAATGCTTGGTAAAATTCACAATAACTTGAAGAAATACAGTTGCTTAAGATCACTGCCAAGTGCTTTCATTAGGCACT
Source organism: Erpetoichthys calabaricus (assembly GCF_900747795.2). Lineage (NCBI taxonomy): Eukaryota > Metazoa > Chordata > Cladistia > Polypteriformes > Polypteridae > Erpetoichthys > Erpetoichthys calabaricus. Next base: position 198,321,089 of record NC_041398.2, on the reverse strand, counting down.
GAAATTTCTGAGAGGGAGCCACAATTCAGACTAAAGAAGGGTGTCTCTTCCACTAAATGTTTAATTAACTGAACCTATTTTAACATAAACTGCACATTTTTTAAATCCTACAAATTCTGAAAAATATAAATTTGAGTAAAAATAAGTTTTTAAAATTCATGTTGTATGAAGAGAACAAGTAATAAAATAAAGTGTCATGTTTGACTCATTCTGATTCACTGTGTTGCATAATTAATAGACCATACATTTCAAAATTAAGTAATTAATTAAAAACACTGAATTTCACTATTGTTTTCTTACCTTGTAGGTTTGTATTAGTGAACAACTTGACTTTGAATAACTGCCTGAAGTTTTTTTTTTTCCTCTCTCTTAATCCTTCTCACAGTATACTATGGACTGTGTAATTTTCATCATAAGGCCATCATGCCTCGTTTAACCACTAAGAAAATATGTCTTCCATTAAATGGACAGTTTTTGTGTAATCACTTTGTTACATGTTTACTTTTATAATAATTTGTCCATCTATCAATTTATCTATATCTATCTATATTATCTATGTTTATATTTATGAATTTACAAATATTTAATTATATTCCTTGTTCTTCCATTCTCCGCAAAAACATTCCTCAATAAAACAGGCGATGCTCAAACTTTAAAACTTAATTCAAATGAGTTTATCGACTTGAAAAATCTTTGCATTTGTCATTTTTATTACATTTTTGAAATTACATAAAAAATAAAAGTATTGTTTGCTCTGTTTGAAGTGCTACATTTTTTAACTGTGAACTGAATGCCTCGTTTAACCACTAAGAAAATATGTCTTCCATTAAATGGACAGTTTTTGTGTAATCACTTTGTTACATGTTTACTTTTATAATAATTTGTCCATCTATCAATTTATCTATATCTATCTATATTATCTATCTATGTTTATATTTATGAATTTACAAATATTTAATTATATTCCTTGTTCTTCCATTCTCCGCAAAAACATTCCTCAATAAAACAGGCGATGCTCAAACTTTAAAACTTAATTCAAATGAGTTTATCGACTTGAAAAATCTTTGCATTTGTCATTTTTATTACATTTTTGAAATTACATAAAAAATAAAAGTATTGTTTGCTCTGTTTGAAGTGCTACATTTTTTAACTGTGAACTGAATGCGGACCTTTCTCCAAATTGTTGCAGGGAGCATTTTGTAGTTCCTCCGTAACAGATTAAAATAGTTTGACATAAAATATACTTATGCCACTGATATTTCAACATTTTGAGAAAAGTAAGAATTTTGTATTCTTTTCTTTTCTGCATCTTGTGAACTGTACTGCAGTTGTATCTAGTGATTTTTCCAATTTCCTTTCATCTGTCCATCCATTTATCCATCTGTCTGTCCATCCAGGTTTATAATTTTGCTTAATCCAAATACATTTTTAATTTATTATTTTTTAGGCCAATCTTCATGCTTTGATTCAGCTGAAGCCAGCTTTGTCCCATCTTGGTGATAAGGGAGTTCTACTACTTTTACGGTAAAACTTTTCTTGTATTGTGAATTATAATGACTTGATTAAATACTAATAATAAAGGAATATTCCTGATGACTCTGCAAGTAGTGTATAATTTTGTTATATTACAGTCAAGGCCAAATGGTTGTGTTGAAGATAGTGCCACTGTCTTTCAGTATCTGGACACAAATTTGATTCCTTGCAGGGTTGTCTTCTATGTATAATTTGCATTTCCTATACAAGCCTGTGTTTCCTGCATCAGTTCAACTGTATGCTGATGTGGTGGTTAGTGATCGAAGTAAAGTGTCATGGTTCACAAGCTATATGATTGTTTATCATGTAAGTGGCAGTTAACTTTTATACCACTAATAGGAACCTTAAAGCTGCTGGTTCAGCTGCAACACACTTCTTGTAATTTGTATTATTTATTTCATTATCAAGTTTCTTACAGTTGTTGGTTCTGGGTTCTTTGTCATACCAGACAAACATTTAGTGTATCATTTTAACATATTTTTATTGTCATAGTTTCCCCAGTAATAACAGACTCTGCCATAAAGGATAACATTCTTGCATTACTAGGCAATGTATGACAAGCTGTACATTGTTGAGTGGTGAGCATGGCTGCCTCACAGTTCTACCCTAATGGATTCAAATCCCATGCCCAACCATTATCTGTGTGGTTTTTCTTATTCCTCCCGTATGGGTTGGCTGGGGTTTCCTCTAGGTTCTCCAGGCTTCGTTTGACATCATTAAATATATGCATTTTAGGGCAATGTGTGAATCTAAAAAGATCCTAACATGAGTTTGTGCTTTGGTGCTCCCTACAATGAACTGGTACCCTGCTCTGGGTTGGTTCCCTCATTGTACCTAGTGTAGCTGGATTAGCATGTTTGAAAGTTTATGCATGAATTTAGCACCAAAGAACTGTTTTTTACTTGTTGTTATTAATGTAACCTGTAATATTTTATCAGTCTCATTTACTCCTGTGCTAAGGAAGAATCATGGGAAAATATGTAATAGCCATATTAAATATTCAGTTCCTTTTTTTTCTTTTACAGATTTCTTTCCATTCCAAAAGGCTTTTCCTATTTAAATGAAAGGGGTTATGTTACCAAACAGCTAGAAAGGTGGCAAAAGGTAAGTAACATCAGATGTCTTAAGAGTATACATTGTAGTACCAACCTTTAGAAGGCAAATCAGCCCGTGAACTATATCTCTATATATATATAAAATCTAACATCTGTCTCTTTGTCTGTACACTTTTCACAAGAGAACTAACAGATTTAGATCGGTTTTTTTCTATAATTTGCTTGAGCATTCTGGTTGATTTTGCGACTTCTCTCATTGCACTAAGTATCATAGTTCACTTGCAGTACCAATTTATTTGTGCAAATCCGAGATACAAGCAGCAGGCCAGGGGGAGGGGAGCGGGTCCCTCCTCATTCACACGCCAGCCTCGTGGCGTTCCTTACCTCCGCTTACCTTCCTCATCATCTAAATGTTATAGGTCATGATGTCATAAGCTTGTGTAAACACAAAGTAAGCATGTTTATGTTTGAATTCTTCTAATTTTTCGTAAGATTAAATAAGAAGGAATGATAATTCATAAATACACTCCTAAATATTTTATTGTTCCATATGTGATGGAAGTATGAAAACCTTTTACCCTCTTTAACACTTGGTGTTAATGCCTTGTGCATAAGCTTTCCAACAAAACTCACTATCCTCTGTAAAAAAAAAAAAAAAAAAAAAAAAAAAAAAAAAAAAGGTATAACAACTCAAAATTATCATTAGGAACATTTTCAACAAATGACAGTGATCAAGTGGTACACCACTAAAGCAATAGATGCTGGACATTATTAGGCACCAAGTGCAGTACTTATGCAATAACACTTTTATTGATGATACTGGATATTAATGGGTGCTAAATGTATGGTAAAGAGATCACACTTTTTTGTTTGTCATGTTTCTATCTACCTGGATATAGCTTTGGTGGGTTATTGATAACTTCCAATGTGAATTTGAAAGACTGCTGCCCAACATTTCCCTCTAACCTGCATTGAACAATGAGGCGAAAAAATACCTGGATGGTGGCTGGTTGCTTTAGACTGCTTCTACAAAAGTTGCACAATATGTGGTTAACTTGGAATGGAGGAGTACACTGACTGCTTTGCTCTTATGTGGAACTATCTTTTCCAGGATGTTTAAAAAAAATAAACACCAAAGCCACTAGCTGCTTTAGACAGCTTGCAAAAAAGATTATCCATCCATCCATTATCCAACCCGCTATATCCTAACTTCAGGGTCACTGGGGCCTGCTGGAGCCAATCGCAAGGCAGGAAACAAACCCCGGGCAGGGCGCCAGCCCACTGCAGGGTGCCCACACACTAGGGACAATTTAGAATCGCCAATGCATCTAACCTGCATGTCTTTGGACTATGGGAGGAAACCGGAGTACCCAGAGGAAACCCACGCAGACACAAGGAGAACATGCACACTCCACGCATTGAGGACCTGGGAAGCGAACCCAGGTCTCCTAACTACAAGGCACCAGCGCTACCCACTGCGCCACCGTACCGCCTGGTACTTTATAGAATAACAATTATATTTGTTACTTTAATTTGTATTAGTATTGGAATTTGAGAATAAGTGAATCTTGCAGAATTAGGTAATAAACATAATTACAATACTTTTCTTTTAATATGCTTCCATAAAATAATTTATATACTTACATCTAGAGACAACCTTGACCTAAAACAGCTTTAAAATTCACTTTGAATGGTCCTGTGTTCATTCCTAAAGAAATTTTTTTATTATTATTAATATTGTCTTTAGTGTGTTAATACTGTATGTGCATATATGACTCTGGCATCGTTGTTTTTAAACTTTTGTACACAGCTCTTGTAGAATATTCACTCTTTTTGGATCCTGTTCTATAGGTCTTTTTGTGTAGGTCTGTCTGTGAAATTAATGGATTGTAACATTCAGTTTACACCTCAAACTTCACTTTTTTCTTGCATTGTAAATCTTCTGAACCCTGCGGAATAAAGTCTCTAGAGACTCTAACAAAAAACTTGATTGTGTTGACAGGAATTTGTTCTTGTTTAACACAGATGTACAGAGAATTAGTATTTTTCCATTTTTCTGTTTTTATCTTTTTGAAGACATCCCCTAATTAGTTAAATTTAAACACAACATTATGATAATAAAGAGTTATAGCCCTCAATTCCATTTGTATAAGTTGTACTTTCTGAAATCATTCAGTCTTATCTATTCACAATTAATATTTTGTGAAAACCCTTATGTTTTGAACTTGTTCCCAGAAATGTTTTTGTTTGAGAAGTTTTATTTAACTGTTGTTCAAAGCCAGCAACTAGATGTGGCAATTTTATTTATATAAAAATCTTTTCCCTCCAAGGAATATAATTTGAAATATGTGGATCTTATTGAGGAACAACTTAATGAAGCACTCACTACCTACAGAAAGCCTGTAGATGGAGACAACTATGTCCGTCGGAGCAATCAAAGGTGATTAAATGACCTGAAACCTAAATAGTTTTTTTATAATTATACAATTAGTAATTATATGGCAGTTTCAAAAATTAAGGATTTGTTTTATTTTTTCTCCGATTAGTTTTTTTTACCTGATAGTTACTTTATATTGTAAATGATTGTCACATACATCATCACCACCAATTTAACACTAGAAATGCCATGCATTTTTTTGAGTATTAAACCTCCAAGGCTACGCCAATTGCCATCTGAATACTTTTGCTCTCATTTATGGCCCATTGGCTCAGCATCCTCATAACACATCCCTACTGCCTTTTCCCCAAAAGCCACAAATAACCTAATACAGCTTGAGTGAATGTAAAAATAAATAATTTCTTAGCACACAGCATATAATGTTTATATATATTTTCACTTGAGATGTTAGCAGAAGTTTTCAATAAAAAAAGAAAGGGATGTGCAGTTGTAGGGCAGAAAACTGCTTCAGTATTCATTAGTTAAACAACACATTTAACTATTTCAGGGCGGATATCGACTCTTCAACAGGAAGGGTTGACACTGGTAACCAACTGTGAACAAAACCCACTGTCATGTTTTGGTCATTCTTTGCTAGAAAGAAAGTTAGCTTCATTGGTTTGATTGAGATTCCCTGAGCTCGTTTGAGTAGTGAGTAGCAAACAACGGCAAAATGGCACTGACATCTGGCGAGAGATCAAAGCAAATGCGTAAAGCAAAATACTCAATGGACAACGTTGTGCATATTATCACTGAATTGGACTCTGACTTGTCGCACTCGAATTTTGATACAAGTGAATGAAAATAAATGTAAGGCACTAGCATCAGCTGATCGATCCCCAGAAGATCATGGTGCTGAAAAGGTTTGTGTAGCTGTTGCGCCAATGGCAATGGGAGGGCGTATCTTAGAATGACAAGAGGTAGAAACCGGATTGCAATGCACTGCAACTGCATACGTGCCCCACGAAGATAGACTGGCAGCCAGGCTGACACGCATTCCTCCACAGCACGCAGCAACAAACGCTTTAAGTTGATTTCTGCATGAAACCATCGTTTATGGGCTTTTCAGAAAACTATGGTTTTTGAAAAAAAATATTCAGCGTTCAAAGAATTAAATTACCACAGCGCGTAAAATAATACATGAAGTAGGAAGTCATTTTCATGGTGACACTAGTTCATAGTTTTGTTTTTGTTTTATTATGTGTCCATTTCCCAATTTGGCACTGCTTCTGGGAGCAAGAATGACCCACACGAAGTCTTTCTTTAAGAAGGTTCCTTTAGAAGGACAGTTTAAATGTTTTTCCGATACGTACGTGTGTGTGTGTGTGTGTGTGTGTGTATGTGTGTATATATATATATATATATATATATATATATATATACATACACACATACATATTTATAATATTTATATATACATATTTATTATATGTATGTATTATTTGTGTGTGTGTATATATATAATATATACACACATACATATTTATAATATATATACATATTTATTATATATATTAATATTTGTGTGTGTGTGTATATATACAGTATATATATATATATATATATATATATATATATATATATATATATATATATATATATATATATATATATATATATATATATATATATATATATATATACACATATATATATATATATATATATATATAACAAACAATTGAATATATCGTAATGTTATATATTTTATATCACATTATTGTGGTTAATGACAACTATTCATATTCAAGTGAAAATTTTGCTTCTTCAGATTACAAAGGCCAAATGTCTTTCTTCCTATTCATCTATATGGTCAGTTGGTCCATGATAAAACAGGGTGTCATCTTCTAGAGGCTCAGGTATGTATGTTTCAAAGGATTATTTTAAAAATTATCACAGGATTGCATAAACATTTGTACATGTGAGCATGTAAATGGATGCATTCATTGCATGCAACAGATCATTAAGTGTGGCTGTCATTTAATAATCTATCTGCTATTTGTAGTAGGTATTTAATGTTTCGATCTGTTTTGTATAGGGGAAAAAAACTGTTAAATGTTACAAGTCCTACAAAAAAATACTGTCTTCTACGGTAGCTAGTCATTATCTATAAGGACATGACAGACTGTGTCTTTCAGCTTGGACATTATGTTACAGCAGTAACACTTTATGACTGACAGAGATACCAGCCTTGAATAAAAAAATTGTGAACTATTGGCTAAAGCATTAGACTTGAAAACTATGGGTTTTCATCTCGTTTTGTTACATTAAACAAGTTACTGTAATTAGTTTGCTTGTGCTCTACTTGTAAAGCAGTTCATGTCAAAATTATATTATAGCTTTTTACATGTTGCATATTTTGAAGGTGCTGTATAAAACTATTTTTGGATAGAAGCTATGTTTTCATGTACAAATTGCATTACAGCAAATAGTTAATAGATGTCACTCCACCAAATTTCAGAGTGTTGTTCCGGATTTAAGCTACACTGTTCGATCACCAATGCTGGACAAGTGGGATGGTATTAAACAGCTGAAAGCGGCACTTTGGGCACTGGTAAGATGAAGATTTCTAAAGTTATTTGTGTAACTACAGGTGCCTGAGAATGCCAAAATAAATATCACATTCTTTTCAAACTGATTTTATTCAAATAATGCTTTTAACTTTTCCAAATACATTTTCTTTGTGTATAATCTGTTTCAGGGTAACATTGGCTCGTCAAACTGGGGTTTAAATCTTCTTCAGGAAGAGAATGTCATTCCAGATATAATTGCTCTTGCCCAGCATTGTGAGGTTCTATCTATCAGAGGGTAATATTCTTATTTTAAAATTGATAATATAATGAACATATTTTCTGCGGTGGGCTGGCACCCTGCCTGGGGTTTGTTTCCTGCCTTGCGCCCTGTGTTGGCTGGGATTGACTGCAGCAGACCCCCGTGACCCTGTAGTTAGGATATAGCGGATTGGATAATAGATGGATGAACATATTTTATTTAATGTACATTCTTATAAACACTGTGAATTGGCTATATACCATAAAATGTTTTCTGCTTAGCATTAATCAATGTCATTATTGATCCATTTTCTAAATAATCTCAAGGTCATGGGGAAGCAGGAACAATTCCTGGAGAGGGCACCAGCCCATCATAGGGTGAACACATTTACACAACAGGGCTAATTTAGCATTGCCGATTCAGCTAAACAGATTGTCTTTGGAGTGTGGGAAGAAACCAGAGCACCTGGTAGAAATCCATGTGAACACAGGGCGAACATGCAAGCTCCAGACATGGAGCACTCAAGACTTAAACCCCAGTCTCCTTGTTGCAAAGTGCTATCAGTTAAAATTTAAAATAATGGAACATCTTGACCTCACCCTTTTACATGGTGTAAGCTTCTCATAATAATTTAGTATTTTAAATGACCAATTTAAAATTGCAACCCATGAATTAGGCAATAGTATATTTCATATTTTCCTGTTTAGTTTATAGTTTTTTGTTATAATTTTAAGTTTGGCCATGTTTTTCTATGTGGAATTTAAACATTCTTTCTGTGTCTACATAGGTGTTTCCGGGGTGCTTCTGTTTATCTCCAACATAACAAATAGATGTGTTTAGTTTAGTTGGTGATGTTAAATTGGTCCAGTATGAATCAGAGTCTGTGCATGGGTGGACACTATGATAAACTGGTGCCCCATTCAGGGCTGGTTCCTGCCCTATGCCTGATCCTTCACAGACGGACTCTGACACCTTGTAACCATGAATTAGATTGTTATTTTGAGAATGCTGTGTTACGTTAGATATTTTGTCATTTCAGATGTGCACTCAGTATAAAGTTTTAGTCAGTTTCTTACTGTACATGTAGCATGGTTTGGTCATTTATCGTTTTTTCTGACATGCATCTTTTTAATTGTATACATTAACTAGAATATGAGCAAGCAAAGGTACAGATGTAGTTCAACACATTATTTTAAAAAATCTGCTAAATTAACTTGATTGAAAATAGCAAGCAATTCAATTTTATACTGTTTCTTTTTCACAGAACCTGCTTATATGTTCTTGGTTTAATCTCTAAAACTAAACAAGGTTGTGAAATCTTGAAGCAACACAATTGGGATGCAGTTCGACATAGTCGAAGGCAGCCTTGGCCGGTTGTCCCTGATGAAATGGAGCAACTATGCAATGAACTATCCTCCGTGCCAAGCACTCTTAGCTTGAACTCGGAATCCACAAGCTCCAGGCACAATAGTGAAAGTGAATCTACACAGCCCAGTAAGAAAATTTTCTTTTTTTCATTGTTTTTAATGTGATACTGCAGGTGTAAGAGTCCACTTATAAATAGCACTGCTTTCATACAGTATAAGTTACATTTTCAAAGTTATTAACTAAAGGTTATTGTGCTAAACAAGACAATGTAGTGGTGCAATGGTTATGACTTTTGTCTCACAGCTCCAGGGTTTCAATCCTGGCTCATTCATTGTCTGTGTTGAGTTTGTAATTGTCAACGTTTTTTTTTAAAAAAGGGATTTTCTACAGGTACTCCAGTTTGCCTCCCACATTTACATTTTGTTCAGTTTTCATTGTTTGGTCATTCGATATTGTCTCTGTATGGGTGAGTGCAGATATGCACAAAAATGTGCCCTGCTATTAACTAACATTGTGCCCTAGATTGTATCTTACCATGCACCCAATGTTGGTAAAACAGGCTGTGGCTCACCAATTACCTTATTATGTAATACAGATTAAGGAAATGGGTAATGGTCTACTCAACACAATGAGGATTTTTTCAAAGTTAATGTTTCTTTTTCCATTTTTCTGTTTGTTTTCTGACTCTATTTTTGGCATAATCTCAAAATAATCTTTACTATGCTAAATATCTGTAGTCTCTTGCATTAACTGTTTGAAAAATGCAAGAATGCTGCCACACCTCTTCTATCATGACTTCACAGAAATAACTAAAATGAGTTACAGTTTTTGCATAGCAGCCACATTGGTAAGTTCAGAAATGTATGGAGACAGTTGCAACCATTCATAATCCGGTAATAATGATAGCAGTAATAATCAGGTAAAAGGAGTAGATGAACTGAAAATGTATACAAGCTGATTAGTAAAAAATAAATCTCCCTTGACATTGTGAAACATGGATTTAGCTCACTTAATACAAATTTGGATTATGAGTTATATCATAATTGTCTTTTCATATATTTGTCAAATAGATATTTGGAGATGTATTTAAATCCTCAGAATACTACATCATATGATTTACCTCTTCTATTTGCAATTTTCAGGCATGTATATTTTGGATGATGACAGATGTGATGTGGATCTCACAGATGATCAACCAATCTACATACGTCCAAAACCTGTCAAAGACAGGAGTCCATTTACTATTATTGCTCCATCTCGGTTGAGGACACGCTTTCTTATTTCTCTACAATTACCCATCAAGAAACAGCGTAGTAGTAGTGACTCCAAGGGAGGAAAGTTGCTTATGGAGCCAAAATCAGATTCAAGGCGCAACCGTGCTGTCACAGAACCTTCCAGTTATTCACAGGGGGATGTCTTTACACCTGTTTTTAATGGTGGCCGCATTCCAGAAAGTCCAACTATGAGCTTAGTGACTTCTTTTGTTGGGGGCAGAATATCTGATGACAGAGGAAGCACCCCAAGTATTGGGGAATCGGATATGAAACTCTCAAAAGAACTGGGAAATGAAAACCATAGAAATCACACAAGTAGAGAGAGATTGGTGGGTGATAGTTCCACTAGCACCCAGTTTAAAAGTCGAAGCCAAAGCTTTAATACGGACACAACGACCAGTGGTATTAGTTCAATGAGCTCAAGTCCTTCTCGGGAAACAGTTGGCGGAGTTGACACAGCAACAATTGATACAGACTCTGGTAGTATGAATACAGTAGTTAGCACAAGAACTGTAAAAACCATTCATTCCCTCACTCCTCAGATGAACCACTTGCCTCTTTCAAAATCAAACTCTGTCTCCCTGGTACCTCCAGGGTCTTCTCACACACTTCCTAGAAGAGCCCAGTCTTTAAAAGCTCCATCAATGTCTACAATAAAAAGCTTTGGAGACAGCCAATTCATGTATACAAGCCCAATAGATGCCTTTGGATACACTACACTTAAAAGGATTGAGCAACAAAGAATGCAGCTGCACCCCTCTCTTTCATATTCAGAAGCACTTGCATCTCCAGCAAAGGATGTGCTTTTTACTGATACCATAACCATGAAAACTGGCAGTTTGGATTCCAGGTTGACACACCAAAGGTACTTTCTTGACTCTTAAATGCAGATGAAATATGTTATTTTATTCACATTTCTTTTAACATTTCCATGCAGAGGAAGAATTTTTCTCCACCTGTAATCTTGATGGTACCAGTTACTTAAGAGTCAGGCTTTGAGATTGCTTCATTGTTTTCAATTATAATTTACAATAGTAGGTTTCATTACATGAAAAGTAATTATACTCTACATGAGAAGCAATTTTGATAAGTTCATTTGAACTTCACATCTGTGAAGGATTAATAGAGCATAACATACGAAACTCTTGTGTTAGTTATTGATCAGATGATATTGCTTCACAATGAATTAAACCCCACCCAGTGTTCCTTAACAAATCTTTTAGCCTTTACCTGTGTTTTGTAAATTCATGTGTATTGAGAAGACAATATGATTGTATAACATAAATTTTGGTACCCTTCTTAAATTTTGAGGTTTGTAAAATCATATCATTACGCTATATGAGTGCTAACAGTTTTAATATTCAAAACATGTTTTAAAGCTATATTCCTTTATGTTTGTTAGAAGCTATCTAAATCAATTCAGTTTCTGCCTAAAGGCAAAAAGCATTCTAAAAATATACCAAAGTTTATTTTTCTCTTAAATTTGTTCAATTTTTTAAATAAAAGACATTGTATCATATATACAACCTTATTTTTCATCTTTTTATAATACCAACTTTTACTGTCCCTCTTTCTTCCAGTAGATGACTTATTAGCACTGAGCAGAAAATAAAGGTCTTCTTTCTAAAATGTAAAAGCAAATACCCATATTCTGAAAGGCTGTAATTTCTTATTGTATACCAGGACTAATCCTCAATCATTAAAGTTTATTTTTTCCTGTTTTAGATACTATAGTATAGTGTTGGATCATTGCTAAAATTCTGACCGACATTAATACCAGATTTTTGTTGGTAATGAGAAAAGTGTACTTCCAGTACTGAAAATAAAAAAAAAATGATGATACCATACTGTTTTTAATTTTGGGGTTGTTGGTGCTTTCCCAATACCAGTACACAACACAGTCTAGAATAGCATAATATAAAGTGTTTGACTGAAATTGACATCCTTAGATTGCTGTTGTACCTGCAAGAAACCCACACTTTTTTTCTTTACTGAGCAATTCTTGATTGAAATCAAAGTAGTTCAGTGCTAGTCTTTCAATTGTTAATTGTCTTCTAGTAGACAGTGAGCTATACATATACAGAGCACATTTCAAAGAACACTGCATTGCTGGGTGTTTTAAAGCTAGAATACAAGAATACAGTGCAGTGGTTTTAAAAGTCAGTAATTTCAGATGTTTAACAAAGATATGTTAATGCCCTTAAAAAATGTTCACCACATACCCGAAAAGCATGAGACATTTTCAAAAATACTTAAAATTAGGGTGAGGTTAGAGTAAATTCATAATGAAATTATCTGATATGTTTTTTTATTAATATGTTAAAGGTTAAAATTAAATGTTTCTAGACAATGTTCTGTTACTTTGCTTGTAATAATGAATCTGACATTTGTCAAAAAAGCAATCTGCTCTTAATTTATTCACCAAAATGACTTCACTGCTAACCAGTTTTCACGTAGTTTTTGCCAAATTTGGTCTGATTTTCCAGAGTAGTATTATATTTTCTGTAAATACTTGAAATAGCTCATTCTTAAAGCCAATGTGAAGATAAATAAAGGGTTTTACCATTCCAAGATTACCAATGGAGGTGTTTCTTAAAGTTCAGTAAAATTGTTCTTTTTTAAAAAAAAATTATTTTTTTTATATATATATATATATATATATATATATATATATATATATATATATATATATATATATATATATATATATATATATTTATTCACGGCATTCGTAGTCTGTGTCACAATCTGATTGTATGGGTGGTTACCTACCAGGTAACGCTTGTGGTTGGCCAGCAATCTGCTAACATCTGCCACGGTGCCCTCAGTTTGTGAGGAGCAGATCATAGAATGGTTGAAATAGTTTACTGTCAAATAAATGCAAAGAGTACACGACACGTGTTTCGCCCTCATTCTGGGCTCATCAGGTGTACACACTCCACTGCACCTCGGACGTCTATAAATATATATATATATATATATATATATATATATATATATATATATATATAAAGACAATGCAAATACTTAATACTCTTCATTTTGGCACAAGTTGAGGTCAATTTCATTTAAACAATTGGCACTGGAACAGCCAGCAATAAGTTGTGACATGGTAAAAAAATGAATTTAAACCATACAGATTCAGTTCCAGAAATTTTTGTATTTCATATATGAACCACCTCAGCTAAAATGTGCTTGTCAGATAGCTGCCTCATTCTGCAATGGAATTTTGCTAAGTAAGCTGATGTATAATGAGGAAATTAAATATGTAGTATTCATAACTAATCACATTGCTTTGAGAGTGATTTTAAATTACAAGGCAGAGTATTGACATTAACAGGAAATCATTTTCAGTTTTTCCCTATGATGGTACTTTCAGCTGCAAACTGATACTAAGATTTTTGGTTGCTCTTTAAATTTCAGATAACAAATTTGTACTTTGTGAAAGAGTCATTTAGCTTTTTATTAAATAATTCTAACAATTTGTTAAATATGATTAACTCCCAATATGTTCTCTGGTCTTGTAGGTTCATGAAAACATTAAGCTTTGCATCACTTGATAAAGAAGATTTATTAAGTCCAATCAATAAAAACACACTTCAGCGTTCATCCTCAGTTCGGTCAATGGTTTCTAATGCCACGTTTGGTGGTTCTGATGATTATATTGGTTTGGTATTACCCATGGACATTAACGATATGTTTCAGGTACAGATGTTTCTTTCTTTGAATAATAAATTACTGCTACAATTGCTTGTTTATATTTTTATCAGAATTATGATACATTTTATCAGTGTGTAATCTGTGCTACATTGATCATCTATCTGTCCATCCTTCTTCATACTGGTTTCATCAAATTCAGAGTTCTGGGGGTCAAGCCTATCTTGGCAAGATAAGGCATAAGGTCAGCAGTAGTCCCAGATGGAATGCTAGTCTGTCATTGGGCACACTTACTCAGACATTAACTGCCACCTATGTGGGACGTATTTAGATTCATCTCTTAACCTATAAACTTAACTTTCCAACTGCAGGTAAAAGAAATCCCATATTTTCAGCAGCGGACAAGCCCACCTTCTGAAGAGCGATTTGCTAAATTTTTCTTCAGTGAATCAGAAGGTAAAGCAATGAAACACTTCACATTTAAGTCTATATTAAACCCTAAAATTAAGCAAATATGTGCTCCAGCAAGTTTATGTAGATTTAAATTCATATTTGAAATGTGTAGAATTTTTGGCATTGTACTGATGCAGCTACAGATTCTTGAGGTGAAACTAACTTGGCTGAAAATGCAGTGCTGATGTTCATGATTTGAGTAGAGACAGAGTTACCCGTTTTAACAGAAGTCTACATTCTGTGTATCACAGTTTGATTGGGTTTACATTTTTTAGTATGTTATTTATTTGTATATATATACTGTGTGTGTATGTGTGTGTGTATATATATATATATATATATGTATATATATATGTATATATATATGTATATATATATGTATATATATATATATATATGTATATATATATGTATATATATATATATATATGTATATGTATATATATATGTATATGTATATATATATGTATATGTATATGTATATATATATGTATATGTATATATATATGTATATATATATGTATATATATATGTATATATATATATGTATATGTATATATATATGTATATATATATATGTATATGTATATATATATGTATATATATATATGTATATGTATATATATATGTATATATATATATGTATATGTATATATATATGTATATATATATATATATATATGTATGTATGTATATATGTATGTATATATATATGTATGTATATATATATGTATGTATATATATATGTATATATATGTATATATATATATGTATATATATATATGTATATATATGTATATATATGTATGTATATATATGTATATGTATATGTATATATATGTATATGTATATATATATATATATATATATATGTATATATGTATATATATATATATATAAGAATGCATGTCAAGTTATAAGCTTCTTTTATTCTAGTTTTTTTTAAATTGAATTACTTTCCAGCCAGTATGTATGAGAAATGTATAAATACAAAGTAATAAATTACCATATAAAGTACATGTATGATAATCGTTAAAAAGTCCAGTCAGTGTTGAAGTAATTTGATTAGTCTGTCTGGTTATTTTAATATACAGTAATCCCTCCTCCATCGTGGGGGTTGCGTTCCAGAGCCATCCGCGAAGTAGAAACCATATGTTTATATGGTTATTTTTATATTGTCATGCTTGGGTCACAGATTTGCGCAGAAACACAGGAGGTTGTAGAGAGACAGGAACGTTATTCAAACACTGCAAACAAACATTTGTCTCTTTTTCAAAAGTTTAAACTGTGCTCCATGACAAGACAGAGATGACAGTTCTGTCTCACAATTAAAAGAATGCAAACATACCTTCCTTTTCAAAGGAGTGCGCGTCAGGAGCACTGAATGTCAGAAAGTGAGAGAAAACCAAACAAATCAATAGGGCTGTTTTGCTTTTAAGTATGCGAAGCACCGCCGGTACAAAGCTGTTGAAGGCGGCAGCTCACACCCCCTCCGTCAGGAGCAGGGAGAGAGAGAGAGAGACAGAGACAGAGGAAAACAAACAGTCAAAAATCAATACGTGCCCTTTGAGCTTTTAAGTATGCGAAGCACCGTGCAGCATGTCGCTTCACAAAGCAGCTGCACACAGAAGGTAGCAACTCTTTCAGCATTTTTAGACGAGCGTCCGTATCGTCTAGGTGTGCGAACAGCCCCCCTGCTCACACCCCCTACGTCAGGATCAGAGAAAGTCAGCGCAAGAGAGAGAGAGAGAGAGAGAAACAAAAGTAAGTTGGGTAGCTTCTCAGCCATCTGCCAATAGCGTCCCTTGTATGAAATCAACTGGGCAAACCAACTGAGGAAGCATGTACCAGAAATTAAAAGACCCATTGTCCTCAGAAATCCGCTAACCAGCAAAAAATCCGCGATATATATTTAAATATGCTTACATATAAAATCCGCGATAGAGTGAAGCCGCGAAAGGCGAAGCGCGATATAGCGAGGGATCACTGTATATGTAAAATGTAATCTGGTAATTGCTGTAGAATGTAGCCAATGAAATAGCAGTGAACAAATAAAGAGCAATTACAGGTGAACTTTACGGTTCCATACTTTAGTACATAGAGGTCATGAACCATTAATCCGTTTAGGTACAAAAATGAAAAGAAAGTTTAAATTAACAATAGAGTCAGTGCTGTGTTTTGTGAGGGGCAAAAAAGAAACAATAGAAAGTTGTCAGAAACTACCATGTTCAGGAATTAGCCTTAGTTAAGAAGTTGTTTACGCCCAAAATGTAGCATCCACAGGAGTAGCTGAGTTAAGGCTTTGTTAAAATATACACTTAGATCACCAATCCCTAAGTATTTTCTCACAACTGTAATTCATTAGAAAGAGCCATTCCTTATAATATATGTTATTTTTGAGCACAGTCCTAAATTGCATTAAAAAGCAAATTATATAATGTTACAAAAGGTAAAATTACATTTGTCACAGAGAAGGAAGTGTAATTGCACTGAAATTACAAAAGCACATTCTTGGTGAAAATATTATACTGTAACTTATATTCAAAGCAGTCATTGCCAAGATTGTCTGCAGTGTAAGTTTCAGAACAACTTGCATAGCTTACTGCTAAAGCAGAATAGCTGCAGGAAGGCAAAATCTCCCAACAGTAACTATACAAAGAAGCCAAAAGAGTTACCTCTAATACACATAAAACATAACACATATAGCATACATAATGCGGAGTAGTAAGAAATTAATAAGTAATTACAAAGGTAATACCTGGAAAGCAAAACAATTAATACATAGTTTTAGAAAAGACTACAGGGTAATTTACAGAGGAGTATTAGGATAGATTTAGGAATAAAAAATGCTTACAGATGTTATTACTTTAGAAATATTTTCTGAGCCAAATCTAATATTGATAAATAATGAAAGATTATTGTATGTCTGCCTTTGCATTGTTCCATCCACAAGGTGGTTAGTGAGCCCTGGGGAAAAATCAACTGTGTGCCTGGTGTTTACTTATTAAGAGCAGATATGTCTGGTGTACTTTCTTCACTGTCACTCTCATGTGACCTACTGCTGTTCACTGAGCATGCCATGATTGTAACATTTTTTTTTAATAATTATCTTTATCTGCACTAATTAGGCATAAGGCAGTTACTAAATGTGAACACAGCATGTGTTTAAAATGTGTGTGTGTGTGTGCAAGGATATTGTGTCTTTCTCCAAACAAAAAAATGTTATTGTATATTGATAAAAAAAAACTTTTAGCTACTTGACTAAATGTTAAATTTAGCTTTATGCAAGCAAAAGACACTTAACCACCACACCATACTTTATGAGGAGCTTAAAATGCAATACCCATTAAGTTAGGACTGTCCTGAATTATGTGTTGTCAAAATACATTCCTAACATGTAAACTTGCAGCATATATCTGGATGCAACAACATTAGTGATTAACCTAATGAATGAGTGGTCTATGTGTTCAGGTAGCAACCCATTTTGTAGATGGAAGGAATTCATCTAGCTCTGATGAAGTTCCTTCCAGTTTTGTGTTTACAGCAAGTCTGTGCCGTGACAATTTATTTCTCATCTTGGGAATAACTGTCGAGATTGTTCTACCACTGGGTCAGTCATGGGTCAATCACTTCTCAGCTTTTTAAGAAACAGACAAACATTTGATTTCCCTGGCCTCCTCTGTAATGCTCTTCTGTATTACCTTTGGTTTAGTCCCCCTGGATATGGCTGAATGGTCAAACCTTTAACAGAGTAAATGGAGCAAAGAAATGGGATGGCTAGCCATACCCAGAGCTGAGAATTTTTAAATTTATTAGTAAACAAAATGTTATTCAGGTAATAAGCAGAAATACAAAATTGAGCTCACTTCTAAACTGAAATTATGATTACTAAAATGGCCATAGTAAGCTGTTCTTTATAATATTAATGAATTACATTTCTTTTAGGTTCTGGTGAGTTTGTTCGCAGTCCTTTGCAGGCACTGAGACAACAGATCAGTATAACAGAGCTTATGAGCACAAGTCGTTCTGACCAAGCGCAGCTGCTAGGAAACATGGAGGACACAGGCCTACAGGAACACACAGAGGAGAATTGTCTTTACTGTGTTTGTGTTCATGTCATGGGTTGCCAAGCTAATAACCACCTCAACTCTACGTTGAACCGTACAGGTAATGTAATTACTGTTTGTTTTCAGACTCGCAATAAATCTGTTCTCTGTACTGTACTGTTCACAGTAAATCTGATAACTTTTACAAAAAGTGTTTTTGAAATCTAATAAATATGTACGTTTTATAATTATGAATATGCACTTATAAGGTTTAAGTAAGTGAAGAGATTTACTAGAGTGATTTGACAATAAGTGAATGACATAAGTAAATAAATCTATTATTTAATTTATGCTGACTCTACGGCCCTCCTTTCTACTTTTGAAGGCAAACTTACAATTTTAACAGAGGTGAGGACAAGTTTTAGTTAGAGCACTGAGAAGCAACACTTTTTATGACAGAAAATTTGTGTCACTATCATTAAATTAGTGTTTGTTTCCTAAAACTGATTGCTCATCATATAGTGAAAGCTATGTGCTATGTTAAACGCACATAAATTTTACTTTCTTTGTTTCAACATACACACATACGTTTTAATTAAGTAAAATTGTCAAAAGTCTTTTAAATAAAAAAAAAAAAAAAAATTATTAAAACATATCCATCCATCCATCCATTTTCCAACCTGCTGAATCCAAACACAGGGTCACGAGGGTCTGCTGGAGCCAATCCCAGCCAACACAGAGCACAAGGCAGGAACCAATCCTGGGCAGGGTGCCAACCCACCACAGTTAAAACATGTCCTGTTTTATAAATGAGTTTCCTGTAAGTGGATATATTTCTTATTCACACTTTTTACTTGCTTATTTTTATAACTAGCTTGGTCATTCTGTTGCAGATTTCACTGACAATTCATATTCAGATTGGTGTGGACCGACTATTCACAATCATCTGGAAGTAACACAGTCAAAATTTTCTGGGATTTCTGGATGTAGTGATGTTGTATCCCAAGGTTCAACAGGCAGCACGCGGAGTACTGAATTGTTGCTAGGTAATGTTTCATATTATTTTAACATATTTTAATGTTATGCTTCTTTAATTTGTTTTTATAGTGGAAATAATGAGTTTATGTCATGCATGTTTGCAGGAGGAAAGTCAATTTCTGAAGACACCCCAGCATGCCGTGTTCTGTTGCGTAAAGAAGTCTTACGTCTGGTTGTTAATTTGAGCAGCTCAGTCGGAACAAAAGGGCATGAAACAGGACTTCTTACGTAAGGAAACTATACTCGTTGTAACTTTGTGCTACTTGAATATGGTTTGAATTGGTTCAAATGATTAAAACCTTGATTTAGCTTGATTTAAGGGTACAATACAATCCTGCAAATGAACAACTAGTTCAGAACATTTAAAGTTGAGTGGATGTTAAACATTTACCTAAAGGAGCAATAAAGATTAAAAGAGGAGGTTAGTTAAAATAAATTAGTCATAACTAGTTCTTTTTTAAAGACGTTTGAAGAAATAATATATTAACAGCCCAATAACCATGTAAAATAAAAATTTGAACAGTGATTGTTCACATTAATGTTCTACTAGTTTTGATATTTTTGCAAACTATATCATTGCATGCTGTTGTTGACATTTATACTTATTCTGTTAAACTGAATTAACCTTGTCTGGAGATATTAGTTGAAAGTTTTTGTTATCTTATATTCTTACTGGATGTTACATAGTATCATTAAGTTATATGAAACATTAATTCAGGATAGATTCAGTTTCCCCAATTTAATCTTGATATTTAAGGTCATTTGTACCTACATGAAAACAGGGCTCATGCTGAATTATTGTATTGTTATTTAATATCCAGATTTATGTTTTTTATGTCTGCTTTTAGAATTAAAGAAAAGTTCCCTCATGCTTTTGAGGATATATGCCTGTATTCTGAGGTCTCCCACCTGTTGGCACATTGCATGTTTCGACTACTGTCTCGAAGGTTTATTCAAGAACTTTTTCAGGATGTGCAGTTTACTCCGGTACAGTTTTTATTTTCTTATCAATATAATTAAATACATCGCAAAGTGACTTTTGAAATATAAGAATTAAAGAATTTTTGTTTTTGAAAATGTTTCATTGAAAGAATGTCTATCTTAGTAATGTTCTTATTTATTTGTAAAAGAACTTTAAGAAGACTTTTTATTAGTTCAGTTATAACAAAACTATACTTAAATGTCTTGCGAATAGAATGTTGCCTCGGAAAAGTCTTTTGGCTTTTGAGGCAATGTCAGACTTTACTTACTTGATCTTATCAGTAACTCTCTGAAAATCAAGACAAATAATGTCATTTGTACCTCTCTGATACTCTCTGATACTTTGCTGTTTTCTTATTGAATTTCAGTATATTAGAGAAACATAAGTCACCTTCTGTGTAAACCAGTGTTGGTTGATCATTAATACATCTGGTCTTGTCATGTGTTGCTTAGTCTTTTTCTTAATAATTCTTTCCATTACTTTACCCATTATACAGGTAAACCTTACTGAATTATAGTTATTTATGTCAGCTTTCAATCACCTTATTTATGCAGTGGCATGATGTAGATGGTTGCACACTTATTGTCATTAACACTATAATTACCAGAGCCTACGAAAAAACTTGTAGATCCAGCCCACCTTAAATCCGTTCGCACCTCTCCGTCAGCGTCTTTTATCCTGTAAATGTGCCAATTAAGACAAGCAGCAAGCAGCCTGCTATTCCATCCCCCACCGCCGCAGACCGTGCACAAAGTTCTCCCAGCTCATGCCTTGATTGATTATCTGGGAGCGAAGTGCTGGAGTTTTACGGTGGAAATAATAGATCATTATTTGGAACACATGCATTTCATGTGTGTTCCGTTTCTACAATAATCTGTGTAAACACATTGTTAAAACAAAAACGTTTTTCATATTTTAGTAGTAAATGATAAAATGTTGGCATAAACTATATAATGTGTGAAGCCTGAAGTCCAAAGATCAAATAAACACTTTCACAAAAGGTTCAAGGAAGATACAACAACTTCCGTGGCATAGCAGTAAGATTTGCTGACTTGTAATCTTTCAAACTGAAAGAATAAAAGTGGAAATAAAAAGGTAACTTTTACAAGTCCTATAAATTTACACCGTCTGTTACAGACGCAAACCAAATGTATGTGTGTACTGTATAATATTAACAATAAGAGCAGCTCACTACTGAAAATGGCAAATATAGGAAGCAGACGGGATCGAACCGGGGACTCTTGATTACAAGTCAGCAAATCTTACCGCTGCGCCATGGAAGCTGTTGTGTCTTCCTTGAACATTTTGTGAAAGTGTTTATTTGATCTTTGGACTTCAGGCTTCACACATTATATAGTTTATGCCAACATTTTGTCATTTACTACTAAAATATGAAAAACTTTTTGTTTTAACTCTGTGTTTACACAGATTATTGTAGAAACGGAACACACATGAAATGCATGTATTCCAAATAACGATCTATTATTTCCACTCTAAAACTCCAGCACTTCACTCCCAGTCCTCACAGGTGACGCAGTGGTAGTGCTACTTCTTTGCAGTAAGAAGACTGTGGAAGATTGTGGGTTCGCTTCCCAGTTCCTCCCTGTGTGGATAGCGCTTTGAGTACTGAGAAAAGCGCTATATAAATGTAATGAATTATTATTATTATTAGATAATCAATCAAGACATGAGCTGGGAGAACTTTGTGCACGGTCTGCGGCGGTGGAGGATGGAATAGCAGGCTGCTTGTCTTAATTGGCACATTTACAGGACAAAAGACACTGAGGGAGAGGTGCGAACGGATTTAAAGTGGGCCAGATCTACGAGTTTTTTCACAGGCTCTGGTAATTCTAGTGTTAAGTAACCAAAGTGATACAATCGGACACTGGCTTGTGGGTCATTCCACTTTATTTCAACAAATGGCCTTTGCATCGCCATTTCTGGTTTTGATTAAATGTGGCATATGAATTATATTTTCTTTCCAGAGCCTTTTATTTTATTTTTTATTTCTTTCTTTCTTTATTTATTTTTACCACATTTGCTTTTTAAAAATACACTGAAGGGCCTGGAATAGCAATATGTTTATACAGGAATATATATGTACTGGTACTTCTTGTACTGTATATAAAAAATTATCTGCTACTAAGTCTCCTTCAAGTTTGTTAGCAAATGCAGTTTGGTCAAAATTAAAAATGTTGATGAATTAGACAGGATTGCCCTTTGTATAATCCAAAATAGTCCTGAAGATTGTTTCAGTCATCACTAGTTTTCCTAGGTTACCCATGAATACACACTTACTGTAAATCAACAACAATTTAAACTTTGCTAAAGCAGATTATTTGAGGGACACCTTGAGGGATTCTCAACTTTTGAAAGTTTATTTTGATCTTTAAGTGAAATCAAACCGTGCCTTCACATAAATGTGCTCTAGTTTGGTGGCTCTCAACATAGAGAGGTGGCTAGTCTTCTTTTTTTTTTTTATTTGCCATCCTGAAATAATTTGCCACTTTACCAACAAGATTTTAATGCACGTGTTTAAAACCTAATTCAGATAGATATAGATTCCTTTTAGAATTAAAATTATAATGCACAGTATTTGCAATGCATGGGTAAAGACTTTGTCTGATATAACCAACTGTGAACCCCCACGGGCTTATTTTCTTCAGGAATACTGTTAACTGGAGTTTGTGTGTATCTCAGTTACTGTGTTAACAGGACTTTTATTGCCATGATCTGCTTATGTTAATCATTGAGACTGAATCTTCTTTTACTCCGTGTTTAACCACAATTGTGTGCTTTATCTATGTAAATGCTGCATCTGTAAGTAATTTGCTATTCTAATACTATAGTTTTAAATATGTATAATCATTGTGTGCATGTACTCAATGAAGAGCACCAATTAAAAAATCATTTTTTTCCCTCCCCATTTAGATGTATGAAGAAGCGGAGACCATTTTGGCAGCACCACCAAAGCAAGTAGCAATAGATTCCACAGATCTAAGCACTGATCCTGCCTTTTAGCATTTTGAACTGTTATTTAATCTTTATTTAATTTGCTTCTTATTGTCCCTGTGAACGTTTCATTAACTACACTACAAACAATGGAATGACTGGCAAAGATTGGAAACTGAAGAAGTCCAGGTCACATGAACAAATTACAATTATCTTCTACACTTTTGATGGTCGTTTCTGGATACCACATTGTTATCAAATGCTGATGCGGACTATCAAATGGTTTTAGCACTGAACACATAAGGAATTCCTAGAAATTAACTGAATTTCACCTTTTGTTTGCCCTTCCTATCACTACACTCGGATTTTGGCTTCAGTCTTAAAATGCCAGAAATCCATTAAGGGCTCACTAAATATTTTTAAAGTACATTGTAGTTTAATATAGAACATTCTTTTATTTATAGTTTAATGTTTTACTTTTTAAGGAAGTGGGGTGTTTTTTTTGGTTTTTTTTTGTTTTTTTTCTTAAACTTTCCAGGCTTTCCAAAGTTTATGATCAAAGCACCATTAAAGGAAGTAAAAGCCAGAGCAATGTGCTTTCACTACAGTATTTTTTAAAATTCCTTTTGACAATCACTTTTTCAGAGATGCAATAAGTATGACTTAATTATATACAAATGTCTAAATATAAATGAATTTTTTTTTCCATTTCCCGAATATTGTGAATTTTAAAAACGATCTGAACAATATTTAAAACATGAATGTCTGCAGTGTATTATTAACATTTAAAAAATTTGATTCTGTTGTCGGGAGATGCTGTAGTGAAACATTAATGTACCAAAATATAAAAATAATTCTCTTCTACCATTGGGTCTATTTTAGGGCAGGGGTGTTTGCTTGGCCTTTGTTTTATTAGTCAAATTGCTGTATTTGTTTAAGGACTGGAGTGAGCAGTCAAAAAGAGTATATGATTGTTCTATAGTATAATTGATCTGTTGGACAGCTACAGTAAGTGCCATATTGTTTCGTGTTGGAAGCAAAATGAAACTCTATCCCATATGTTTAAAATTTCTGTCCTCTTTCAGAAATGTCAATGTTTTTAGTATGTAGACTGACCGCAGAGGTTTTACTTCTTTTTTTTTTTTTTTGTCTTATTTAAAATTTATGCATTATATCTTCAGACATGAAAAAAATGTAACAAGCGTAAAAAGAAAGTGGATATGGTTGTCAGGACAACTATAGACTTACATACATACAATATTTTAAGATTTTCTTTTTACTGATTTTCACCATCAAAACAGTTCAAATTCAATACATGTAAAGTAGTTGTGAAATATTTCTCTAAAATAATGTGTTAATGGTTATAGCATTCTAATATTAATACAAAGAAACCATGTCGAGTATTGTATTTTAATGTCATGAATTTCACACAGTGTTTTACAATTTTGCGTAAGGTGAATTTTTATACTGGCTATGCAATGTGTCCCACAGGAGTCGTGGTGAACACGGATACCTTGCTTTTAGTGGGGTTACTTTACATGAATCATTCTCTGGCTGGACCACATTCTGTTTTGCCTAGCATCTTAATTTATTTAACATGTTATTCGTAAAATTGCCAGCACTGCATAGATAAGAGACCTCTGCCAAACAATTCTTGTTTGGCAGCTTTAACTGACTACTACACTGAACATTGCTGTTGGATTATAGTCTTTAAATGCCCAACCATATATTTGCACAGGTATTGCTTTTTTAAGTAGCATATTGATCATGAAAATCGTTAAACATTCCTCTCATTTTATTCAGCAAAACGCATACAGGTTGAGGACTTAAAATTTCACCAGAATACATTTTCCAACATGAATAGTTCTGTATTTCAGTGCAAGTCATGTTGTGGATCGCAATTCAAAACTAGCCCAATTTAATCTTATTAGTTATCATGAAATATCATGTTTCAGAAATGGCAAAAATAAAATTGCAATATTTATTTTATTGTATGTGAATGGATTTTTAAAAAAATGAATGGATCAATTGATATTTTACTGTCTGTTTTATATGCTGACGCACATTTGCTGATTATTAAGATGTTCTGTATTTTAATATGACTTGTATGTAATGCCAAGATTTATAGTTTTTTTGTATTTTACTAGTAAAGATTCTGCAAAATATAGAATCTTTGAGAAATAACTGGGTACGCTAATAATGATTTTCAAGACTATTTCTGTTTAAGTTTAAAACGAGATGTAATCAAGGCCAATCATAGTCCAGTCCTAGGACTTAATTTTTATATTCTTGATCTAAGTAACAGTAAAAATATTTTTGCAGTTCTGTGGCAGATTTTTATTGAATCGATTCACACTTTGCATTCACACTTTCATAACAGAGTCATGTTATTTCCTTTATGATGATACATGAATTTGAAATTACTGATGAGGTAATGAAGAGTTTAGGAATGCAAGGAAGATGATTAGTGTGAATTAAGAGATGAGAGTCTCAGATCAGTGTAGAGTATGGTGCAATGTCTTCTTGATTTAGAACCTATGCACAAATTAAAGTCACTACATTTGAACAGACACACTTGTGAATTTTATCATTGTCACGGGCACCATTGCAACAATGAAGTCTTAACCTCCTGGATGGCATGTGTCCAAGTATTTATGTATATAGATTTATGTAACATATATATACAATACTGAATATAATAGTCCAAATTATCTGTGAAATCCACATATTTGGCCAGTTCCAGGTCCTTCGATTGCTACCTTAATGGTCCTATACCTGTATGTGTGACTTTCATTAAATAGATAAGTTTTATTAGAAAATATTTTTTTTCCTAATTAAAGAATCAGTATTCGGTAGAATAATATTCGCAAAAATGAGCATTTCTTTTGAATGAACTTAACAATTGCTGATGCAGATTTTGGAGGATATTTGTATCCTCCAGTAAGAGAACATGATCAGATTGTCCAAGCCTGCTTCTGGAGAAGGCTGACCTAAGATCTCACGGTACGTTAAAAGTTCTGTTATCACCTGTGATATGAGATACTTTGTCAAAAGCAAGCTTGTGGTTTACAAATTTCAATTCAAAAGTTCGTAATTCACTTCTGCTAAGATGTTTTGTGAACGAGTTTTCATATTTCATTCCTGTTAAAGATAACTTTGTTTTGTCTTCACTGCTCACCTAACAGCCATTGTTTTTATGTATTTATGAAAAGAGATTGCTAACCAAGAGGTTGTATAAGAATGCATGCTACCTTTAAATTCGACTCACATGCAACACGGGAGATTCCAGCTGTTGTCCTCCCTTACTTAAAAGTGCATCCAAGATTGTTCTTTTTCTATGTCATTGTTTCTTGAGAAATGTGTACTTTCAGTTATACTCATCTATCATCATAACTAGGATTCTCACAGCATGCACAAATTGCACGACTTTGCCTATTCTTCTTTCTAAATTACACTATTTAATTTGCATAAGTAATTTATGCCAAAAAGTGTATAAATTGAAAATGTTGATAAAATCAAGTTTAGATTTTAACTAAAAGATACAAATTTTTTATGGAAACAAATTTGTCTAAAAAATATTGATATATCACTATTCATAATTTAGCATTGTGGAAGATAATTATTTAATTGTTTTTCTTATGTTTTTAAGGACAGATAAAGGCGTGTTAGCCAAAATCCTCATGTGGATTTTATGTCTGTCAGTTTTGTTTTTTTGTTTTTGTTTTGTTTTTTTGTTTTTTTTTTCTCTAGTTTAAAGCTGCTAGATATTTGGCTGATCTAGACTTGTAGGTCACTGAAAGAACATTGAAACCTGATTTATATTGTATACCTGTATAATAGACAAAAACAAAGAAAAAATACTTATTTATATTTTTTCCTTAAACAATATTTCATGAAGCTGTGTATAATTTAAAGAGACTTTTGCAAGTATGGTTTTGCCACCATTTTGTTTCTTTGTATAGTGTGTACAGTATATGTCTTTGGGCATTACAAGGCCTCATGAAGCATACAATCTTATCAAAGGGATATCTTGTTAATAAAATATACATGAATTATATGTATGTGGTGTTTATATTTGTATCTTTGTGTTTGTTTTACTTTTATTTCCTGTAATTCCTTCATTGAACTCTTTTTCTAAGCCCATTGCCGCTAGGACACCTCTTGTGTTTAAGATCTGAATGAATAATAATGAACAGCTACAGTTCTTGAATCCTCTGAGAGAACCGTGACCTCAGACTTGGAAGTGCTGATCATCATCCCAGACGCTTCACTCTCGGCAGGTAAACGCTCGAGTGTGTGCTGAAAGTGACAATCAGATGAAGTGAAGAGGACAACATCATATGCATAAAGCAACAGTGCTACTCCTACAGCCCCATAGCTGGTCACTCTCATGTGCTTAGCTCTACCTTGATATCCTGTCCATGAAAACCACAAACAGGAGTGAAGACACAGCCTTGACAAGCTCCAACATCAATACATTTCACTTAAGCTCAGCAAAGTTCCTGAACATTTCCATAATTTCACCAAACTCCAAGGGTGTTCGCTCGTCACTAGTGTTTAAAAATAATGTTTGACTAGGGTAGAGGACAGGGCTCTTTGTCTCAGCACACAATGATCTGGGAAGCTATTATTTCAACCTAACATTCACTAAAGTGAAACACTGCTGAAGATCATCTGTGTGCACAGCACTGCAAAACAAGACGGAAAAGAACTTGCACAGAACAAACAAAATCACTCTCAAGGAAAACAGATTATTTCATAAATGGGAATGCAGCACATGCACTTTTGACCTGGCTCATGTAAGGTTAGCAATCCCCTGATAGATTTATGAAAGATTTCTCATCATGACCAAAAAAAGTAACATTTCAGTTATTATGGTCTTTGGAATCTCTATACCAGTGAGTATGCAATAAAAAATGAAAGCTGCTGAATGTGTAATGGCACTAGATCTCCTGAGAAGGAAGCAAGATCAGTGCTGAAAGATTTGGAAAAAAAAATCTCATAACACAATAAATGACTTAATGCTCATTTTATCCTTCTGCCTGATTTCATATGTCTTCATTTCACTGAGGTTATCTTGTAAAACCGATAAATGCAATTCAGTGAAAAGGGTGAACATACCTCAAAATAACACAGGAACCCCAAACAGGACTTCACTAGTCTCCCTAAAAATAGGCCTCGCCCCAGGCAGCCTGATCTTAAACTCAAAAAAGCAGACTTCTATTCCTACACAGGCCTTAAAGTGACAGGACTCCTCCTTTTTGAATTAAAAACCCACCTATCCCCCTGTCTTCAATCAATCCTGTGATGCTTTGGTTTTCCGTTTGTCATGTTCTCAAATACGTCCAGAAGTAAATAGCAACATTTTTGCCCAAAACAATGTTTTTTGCACGTATTGAGCGCAAGACTAGGTAACCAACATGTGGATTATGCGACACAGCATGAGAATTTTTTTTCATTTTTCCAATGGATGATTTTCACATTATTTGCCGTTGTATAGCATTTGTCACCGTTTAGTTGTATTATATCATAAATTTTGTTACCTTCATGAAAGCATGATATAAAATTTGATCTCTGCCATTACTACAATGTACATGGGTGGAGTATTCCTTTAACAGGTTGAATAGGTCAGTTGATTTAGCTCAAACTTGAGTGATCATTGACAGCCCAGATTCTCACGGTTTTGAAAACTTAGTTTGCCATCAACTGTTGTAAAATGAGGTCTGTGGCTGGTTGGCATAGTTTTATATAAATAATTATAATCGCCAGTCTCTTGTCTTCAGGTGAGGACATGGTAGCATGGCGAGAGCGGTTCCCATGTGAGTTGCAGGAGCAGGCGGCCATGCGCTTAGCGCACAGGTGCAAATCGCCCATCATCCTAATTGGCGCCGGGAGCTGCTGATTGCCACAGCTGTGCCACGTCCCCGCTTTAAAAGGGAAGTGTGAGTGCAGGAAGGGGGGAAGAATCAAAAGGAAAAAGGCTGATCTGAACGAGGAAAAGGAAAAAGAACAAGAAGAGAAAAGACAGGAGTGAGGGTGACATCAGGTGCAAGTAAGCGTCACGAAAGGCAGAGAAGCCAGACAGCCGGGAGGAAGTTCCTCACAGCGTGCAAACAGCATTTGGGAGCTGAAGGCCACTCTAGCTGAGTGACCTGGGAGCTGGAGTGGCCGAAGCGCTGTTAGGTTGTAGTGCCTCGCACGAGAGACACAGCACGGCTGTAGGGGAGTGAGACGGAGACAGGTGTTCTGTGGGTGGTGCCATGGACCACGAGGACACAAGCCTGGTAGTGGGAATCGGAGGCTCGAAGGGGTGCCCTGACTGGAGCCAGTGAGTGCTACAAGGGGCTCGAGCCTAGGAACAACACTGTTGGTGGGCTAATCTGCAGGTTAGGCAAATCCTTGACTGCAGGAGCCCATGTTGGTTTAGTCAAGGATTTGTAAGTTTTTAAGGACAGTTTCCTGCCAGCTGTCTTAACCTCATTTTTATGGGTTATTTATTTGATCATTTTAATCTCCACAGCTCACCTGTTTTTATGGATTATTTATTTATTATACAAGGAGCACTGCATTTTTTGAATGTTGTTTGTTTATAATAAAAGCAATTGAGCAATTTTCACCATCCCCTTTCTTGGTGTGTTTGTCCTCATTTGCTCCGCTCATCCCGGTCATGACTATTTTAATGGTGTCAGGTTCAAGAGGCTCCCAAAATGGAAGAAGGAGCATGGAGCCAACCCACACCGTCACCTTAACATCTTACACTTTAGTGTGTAACGATTACCCTAGACTCCAAAGTCGACCATCCTACATTACCAATAATTTAAAACATTGGATTTTGGCTGTTCTGTCACTTCTCCCCTCCCAGCTTAGTTTTAAGCAAAGAAAAAACAAAACATTTGTGGAACAACACAAGAAATTTTTTTTTATAAACTTAGATATATTTAAACTAATCAATTACACACTTTTACTCACTACCACACGAAAACAAAATAAAGTTCCCTTTAACCTTCCCTCATGCAAATGTCCATCCCATAACATAAACACTCCCCTCAAACACCCCAAATCCCCACTTTTCGTTAGAAAGGATGGCCAGTCCCAACCAACCCCACACATATATACATAAATATACACAAACACTTTCATTCAATGTGACCTGAAAAACCAAAAAGACGCCCCTGAGCAGGAGAGGCACATATATATATATATACATACAATGCATCTGGAAAGTATTCACAGCGCATCACTTTTTCCACATTTTGTTATGTTACAGCCTTATTCCAAAATGGATTAACTTCTTTTTTTTCCTCAGAATTCTGCACACAACACCCCATAATGACAACGTGAAAAAAGTTTACTTGAGGTTCTTGCAGATTTATTAAAAATAAAGAAATTGAGAAAGCACATGTACGTAAGTATTCACAGCCTTTGCCGTGAAGCTCAAAAGTGAGCTCAGGTGCATCCTGTTTCCCCTGATCATCCTTGAGATGTTTCTGCAGCTTAATTGGAGTCCACCTGTGGTAAATTCAGTTGATTGGACATGATTTGGAAAGGCACACACCTGTCTATGTAAGGTCCTGCAGTTGACAGTTCATGTCAGAGCACAAACCAAGCATGAAGTCAAAGGAAATGTCTGTAGACCTCCGAGACAGGATTGTCTCGAGGCACAAATCTGGGGAAGGTTACAGAAAATTTTATGCTGCTTTGAAGGTCCCAATGAGCACAGTGGCCTCCATCATCCATAAGTGGAAGAAGTTCGAAACCACCAGGACTCTTCCTAGAGCTGGCCGGCCATCTAAACTGAGCAATCGGGGGGA
The DNA here is from genome assembly GCF_900747795.2 of Erpetoichthys calabaricus. NCBI lineage: Eukaryota > Metazoa > Chordata > Cladistia > Polypteriformes > Polypteridae > Erpetoichthys > Erpetoichthys calabaricus. Next base: position 198,289,711 of record NC_041398.2, on the reverse strand, counting down.
AAAGGGCCTTAGTCAGGGAGGTGACCAAGAACCTGATGGTCACTCTGTCAGATCTCCAGAGGTCCTTTTTGGAGAGAGGAGAACCTTCCAGAAGGACAACCATCTCTGCAGCAATCCACCAATCAGGCCTGTATGGTAGAGTGGCCAGACGGAAGCCACTCCTTAGTAAAAGGCACATGGCAGCCCGCCTGGAGTTTGCCAAAATGCACCTGAAGGACTCTCAGACCATGAGAAAGAAAATTCTCTGGTCTGATGAGACAAAGATTGAACTCTTTGGTGTGAATGCCAGGCGTCACGTTTGGAGGAAACCAGGCACCGCTCATCACCAGGCCAATACCATCCCTACGGAAGCATGGTGATGGCGGCATCATGTTGTGGGGATGTTTTTCAGCAGCAGGAACTGGGAGACTAGTCAGGATAAAGGGCAAGATGACTGCAGCAATGTACAGACACATCCTGGATGAAAACCTGCTCCAGAGCTCTCTTGACCTCAGACTGGGGCGACCCCAAGCACACAGCCAAGATATCAAAGAAGTGGCTTCAGGACAACTCTGTGAATGTCCTTGAGTGGCCCAGCCAGAGCCCAGACTTGAATCCGATTGAACATCTCTGGAGAGATCTTAAAATGGCTGTGCACGACGCTTCCCATCCAACCTGATGGAGCTTGAGAGGTGCTGCAAAGAGGAATGGGCGAAACTGGCCAAGGATAGGGGTGCCAAGCTTGTGGCATCATATTCAAAAAGACTTGAGGCTGTAATTGCTGCCAAAGGTGCATCGACAAAGTATTGAGCAAAGGCTGTGAATACTTATGTACATGTGACTTCTCAGTTTTTTTTATTTTTAATAAATTTGCAAAAATCTCAAGTAAACTTTTGTTCACTTTGTCATGATGGGGTGTTGTGTGTATAACTCTGAGGAAAAAAATGAATCCATTTTGGAATAAGGCTGTAACATAACAAAATGTGGAAAAAGTGATGCGCTGTGAATACTTTCTTGATGCACTGTATGTATATGTGTGTGTATTTTCAACCAAGTATTAGAAATGAACATTTTATTTCCAGTTATTTAATTTGCCCAATTACTTTTGAGCCCCTGAAATGAAGGGATTATGTTAAAAAAATGCTTTAGTTGCCTCACATTTTTATGCAATCGTTTTGTTCACCCCACTGAATTAAAGCTGAAAGTCTGCACTTCAACAGCATCTGAGTTGTTTAATTTAAAATTCATTGTGGTAATGTACAGAACCAAAATTAGAAAAAAGTTGTCTCTGTCCAAATATTTATGGACCTAACTGTATATATATATATATATATATATATATATATATATATATATATATATATATATATATACTGTATATATATTTCACAAATTCAGTCCAAAGGGTTATTGTCCATTGGAAGGAGAGCAGTGCTACGAGGGCAGTCAGATTTTGAAGGATCAGGGAAAGATTGTTGACAGCGCTATCCCGAAACTATAAAAAAGGGTCACAGATCTCACCCTCCGAAAATCGGCAATCCAAAGCCTATAGACAGTCTGAAGAAAGAAATTAAAAAAAAGTGCAGGTGGCCACCTCACTAACCTTTCCCCAGTGTTTGAGGCAAGACTTTTCTTCTTTTTTTTCCTTTGTGTCGATAGCATCTGTCCTATCTCTCTTCCTACATAAAGTGACTTTTCCTCTCTTGATCACTTCCTTCTTGCCAATTTTAATTTCGGCGCCCGACCCTTCATTGGCTGTCCAACTGGAACAGTGTTGTTTGTCGGCCTTCCAGATCTCTGCCCATGGAGGCAATGTCATCAATCACTGCCTCACAATTCCCAATCCTGAACCACGAAAGGCTCCACCACATGAATCCGAGTGGAAGCCCCCGGCAGTGACAAAAAGCACACAAAGGACAGGCAGGACACAATACAACACACACAGGTAAAACTCCTTATGTGGCAGTGCTATAAGAGGTGTCATGTCATTTTCTAATTGTTTAGTTTAGGTACTACAAAATTGCATCTATTACTTTTATATGGTGTTGTTCTTGCTGACTTGATTAATCTTTTACACAGACTTGTTTCAGGGTAACACAAAAATTGTAATAATGGTGGGAAACTTTTTTCACTCAGTTTCTTTTTCCCTCCATAAAATTTAAGAGTAGCGTCCTGAAGACACGTAACTCCACCTCTTCCTTGCAACCAGCACAAAACCAGTACAGAGACAACTGAAGTCACCATTTGGCTGTAAAATCTTGAACTGTGAACTTACTCCAGCAATTATCTGTTAGCCCACTAGAGGGTGCAAAAACCCCATTTTATATTTATATAAGCTGCCAACAACAGAAGAGAAGAAGCAGGCCGCTAGGGTGGAGAATAGAAGAGCTGCTCAGGAAACATCAAGCGCATCAACCTCTGAGCAAACAAATGCTAAACGTACAGAGAAAGAGGATGAAAACTATGAATGCTCAAGTCAAGTGTATTCACTGCATGTTATCGTGCAGTGTGCCGTTACTGGTTCATATATAATACCTTTAGCAGATATTCATAATCGATACAACTAAATACAATATTTGCAATAATTAAATTATATGCATTACACATAACCAGTTTTGTGAAAAAACATATATGTTTGATGTGATCGAGCAGTGGTCGTATTAGGGGTACAAGATAATCATCCTTATAGTAATATTAGTAAAGTGCCTGTGACTTTTCAGGTATACAAAACTTGGCAGGATAACTACCCTTTGCCTCACATTTATGACATCTTGCTGTCATTGACCAAAGTCTTCTCATCTCAGAATTGCAATTTTTCTAATGTTCTAACTCAGCAGCAGGCTGAAGGTCTTCATGTACTACCAGGAATTATAATTTGGATCATATCACATGTCAATAAAGCAAAGACCTTTTCCTTGGTGAGAACCTGACAACTACAATTTACTGTAACTGACATTACATCATCACCTTACTGCTTGGGCAATGGGTAAGTCTTCAGGACTTGCACGGGAAAATGGACACTCCCACCATCCATGAGTCCTCCTACTGTCTTGTGGGAAATCTTTGTTCAGATAAAGGCTTTGGGCGTCAACCTCGAGAAAAAAAAATCAGAGGCTGGATTTCCTAAGGCAATCGTACATTGTTTTCAATGGTGGCTGGCAACTCCTGCGACACAGCTGATATCAAACTGTATTTACATCACAGCCATGGCCACCTTTGGGAGGAAGACCTTGAGAATGGCGGACTGATTTGAAGCCGTCCAGCAAGATGACTCCCGTCATTGAAAACAAGTGTCCCTGCCTGGCTGAATACAAGTATTCCCCAACAGACAGAAGTCTACAAATATTCATGGCTACCAGAAACAAAGTCCTACAGACCGCCAGGCACTGTGCTGGTGAGTACTTGATGTAGCTAAGCAAAGACATCCAGACAGCAGTGATCAAAGGCAAAATCAGAGCAATGCATGATGGCATCAAGAAAGCAATAGGTCCCACTCAGTGCAAGACAGCACCCCTGAAGTTCAGCAGCGGGGAGAACATCACAAAAAAAAATCTGTGACCATCTCAACCCTCAAGGTTTTTGAGTGCCTGCCAACTGTGGACGAGTTGGATGCTGAACCACTTTGGTAGAACTCAGCAAGGCTATTGATAGCCTGACGCCTAGTAAGGCACCTGACATTGACAGGAGCCCCCCAAACCTGATCACTCAGTGCAAGGACAACTTACTGCAGCCAGTGCGTGAGGTCCTGTGCCAAAGCCTGAAGGAGGGAGCCGTACCACAGAACATCAGAGATGCCAGAATTTTCACCATGCACAAGAACCTAGGGGACAGGAGTGACTGCAGCAACTACAGAGGTATCTCCCTACTGGGCACCTTAGGCAAGTATGCAGAAGCCAGCTGAGCACATCTACCCAGAGTCACAGTCCAGCTTCCGTGTCAGCCGATCAACTGTAAACATTATGTTCTCCCTCTGGCAACTCCAGAAGTGCAGAGAACAGAAGAAGGCCTCTATCTTGCCTTCATAGACCTGACAAAGCGTTCGACCTTATCAGCAGACAAGGACTGTTTCATGTCCTTATCAAGATAGGTTGCCCATTACAGGGTATAATAGAATCCTTCCACATCAACATGATGAGGACAATGCAGTATGATGGAAGTACCTCTGAGCCCTTTGGTTTGAAGCAAGGCTTTTTCCCCTTTAACTCCCTGACACTAATTGCCATTTTCTTCGCTGTGCTCCTTAAGCATGCCTTTGGCTCCACAAGGGAAGGGATCTACCTACACACTAGATCTGACAGCAGGCTGTTCAGCCTAGCCCGCCTTAGAGCCAAAACCAAAGTGTGCGAGTCCATCATCAGAGACATGCTGTTCGCTAATGATGCAGCAGTCAGAATCCACTCACAGCGGGATCTCCAAAGCCTCATGGATCAGTTTGCCCAAGCCAGCAAGAATTTCAGTCTGACCCTCAATGACGGGGCAGGATGTTGAGGCACCACCAGTCATCACCATTGACAACTATGAACTGGAAGTCATTCACCAGTTCATCTACCTGGGATCCACCATCAGTGACAACCTCTCCCTGGATGATGAAATCAGCAAACACATCTGGAAGGCCACAACAACTCTTGCCCACCTCACTACATGCATCTGGGAGAACACCAAATTGACAATTAAAACCAAGCTGGTTGTCTACAGCGCTTGTGTGATCAGCACACTCCTGTATGGCAGTGAGACCTGGACAATATATACACCAGGCAGGAGATATGACTTAACACCTTCCACCTATGATACCTCGGCCGCATCCTGGGCATCTCACGGGAAGACAAAGTGACCGAAACTGAGGTTCTGCACTGTGCTGGCTTACCCAGAATGTATGCTCTGCTCAGGCAAAGCAGACTGCACTGGCTTGGTCATGGTCCACCGCATGGATGATGCTCGCATCTCCAAAGACATCATCTATGGCCAACTGGAATCAGGCAAGAGAATAGCAGGCCGCCTACAATTGCACTACAGGGACGTCTGCAAGAAGGACATAAAGGCTCTGGGCATCAGCACCTATTCCTGGGAAGACCTTGCAACTGATCCTTCAAAGTAAAGAGGCATCTTCTCAAGTCCAGAGAAGAAACTCAAACAGAAAGCAGCTGTGGACAAGCAAGCCTACAGAAAGCAACACTGGAGAGTTGAGATCACCCACAAGTGCAACCTCTGCAACAGAGATTGTCACTCCCACATTGGATTCATCAGTCACAAATGACAGTGGAACAACAAAAACAACAACATCAAGGGAAACTAGTGCACACCTTTCCAAAGTGGCCTTTGAATGATGGAGACCTTACCTTACCTTGAATAGCACTCTGGATTTAAACTGTGGTTTCCACTGAACATTGGAGTCGGACTCAAACAGCTTCAATTGACCAGATATAGAATAGCATCAGACTCTCCTGACTGTTTATATAAACCCATAAATGGTAACTGGAGAAAAACACTTTTGGAAATAGAAATGTCCCTTTTGTAAAAAGTGAGAATGCATTCTATTCAGTATTCCATTGAATGTAGCAGTGATGGCAGTTGTACACAACTGAATTGTGGTCCCCAGTGTCCAATCAACTTCTGTACTAGCAAGAGCATTACTGTCAGATTTGTAAATGACAATGGCAGACTGGATACCTGCATCGACAGACATGCCATCCAGTAAATAAGAAGAAATCATTGAAGTGTCATGTGATCAGCCATTACTGTTGATTGCCAAGCAGCAGTTGGATACAGAACTGTACTGGAAATTACATACCATGAGAGGAGGGAATTATGCTGGCATAACTCCCGAAATAGCAAAACAAAAAATACATATTTATCTCCAATATTTATACCACAATAATTTAAGATAACTTTATAATTGAACACAACTTTGAAAATTAGACATCTCAAAATAATTTAAATCTAAGTCTATATGGTTCATCTGTTAATGTCATTATCATATTTATTTATTCTCAGATTTTTGCTAGCTTACACAAGGTGTAAACTGTTGATTTAAATCATTTTTAAGCTAGAAATTTTATTTCACTTAAGTCTATGGACTGGGTAAATAATCCAAAGCAATGCCATCTGGTGGTTGGGAAGAACAAAACTTAGATTGTGATGCTGGAAAGGGATCTTCTGCTCCCTGATTATATGAAGTACTGTTTTGCCAGAAGTACGTTAAGTTGTTTATATTTAATAAATTCACACATCCATCCAAAGCAGTATCTTTTGTAGGATTTTCTTTGGTGCAGCATTGAGGTATAGATGTATTTTCCAAATTACAATATGGCAGAGGCTCCTTTTCTTCTTTTTCATATTTTACAACTTCAATTTCTGAATAGTTGCACTCCTCCACCTTTAGCGACTGAATTAATGCGCTGATCTGAAAAGAAAGAAACAAAAAGTATATATATATATATATATATATATATATATATATATATATATATATACAGTATATATATATATACTAGCTGTGTAGGCCTGTCCTGTAAAAAGCCTGTTGTCCTAGAAACTATTGAAATTGTCAGAAAAAAAATTGAAATGTAGAGGTGTTGGGTATTTGAAAGGAACTACTCTGGGCATCTCTCTCCTAGGAGGATATGTTTTTCCATTGTGCTCGCATCACTTGTGCATTAGTGGCAGGAGGAAAAGTAAAAGGGATACCGTTTTGACGATGATAGCAGCTAAGCGACTTTGTCTTTCTTCTGAGGTTTCGTTTTGCTGACGTGCTGGCCTCACTCGTGTTATTAGCGGCTAAGCGAATTTTCTGTTTCCTCGGAGATGCAGCCCTTACCCCGACTCCACCTCTCACTTCTGGGCCGGACAGACAGAGACACACACTTCCACGTGTAGATGTTTATATATAAGATATATATATATATATTTAAGATATATGTATATATACAGTGTCACACACTTACACATGGGAGGCAGCCAAAGGGATTGTATAAGGTTAATTCCATGCCGGACCAGGGGGTGGCAGAGTGCACTAACCCTTTCTCTCTTCCTTCTGCAGACTAGTTATGGGAAATTCTGCCTGGCACTGATGACGGCATTTCCAGTTCCGGCCCTGATGACCTCACTTCCTCTGCCCAACTTTAAAACCACCATTTCGTCTAGCCTTAATCAGTTCTGTATTGGACTCAGTGTTGCAAAGTTCTGTTTGTTTTCCTTGAACCCAAACTTCAAGTATATGGGGTGGCTACCCCCAAACCTTTTTTTGTATTATTTTGTCCTTCATTGACAACAAATAATCATCATCCTATGAACTATGCATCTTATGAGCATTCAATTTACAACCACTACTTTGTCTCATGGGCAACTGGCAGTTTTCACCACGTCAGCTCTGTATGCCGTGATTAATTCATCTCAAACTTAGTTTATTACATGCAGAGGTTTTGACTACAGTGTGTTCAATTACATTTGTCTTACAATTACAGGAAAAAAAGTAATTGATCTCCACACAAAAATGAAGTTGATCAAGCAGTATGAGAGATGAAAAAAAGCAAATGCGATCACATGTGACATTAAGTTATCCTGTTGTAACCAGTGTTTGTCGCATGCACTGTACTGCTTCACTTTGGCTACAAATCCAGTTAACCTCTGAAGCTTCTGCATTGTGGCTCACAATGTCCCGCTTAGTGCAAACTGCCATCAAGGGGTAATGAAACCACACTGAACTTGTTGATCTAGTCAACATGCGCTGGGTTATTTAGATAAGTGGATGAACTTGTTACATCATTGCAGGAATGAAGAGCTTAGTGCAGATTTTACAGAGAAACTCTCAAACCTCATAGATTCCACTGTCCCACTTGAGGGCCTCAATCTTCACTTCACAGTCACTGGAGGTGCACAATGCATTCTTGATCCTGTAAGACAGAACGGTGTTACTAAGGACCCAGATAGTCAAAAACACGAGACTCCAAAAGCGTTTCAATCGTAAATTTAATTTTCAAAAATAGCAGGGGAGAACAAGACATCAAACAGTCAAACAGCAGGTAATCAAACTAGGGTTGATGAGGATTTTGAAAAGCGGAACAGACATTAGGTGGGAAGTTTGTTCATATTTTATGTCTTTACAGATTTATTTTGGTGCAGCTCAGCTTAGTTTTAGAGTGTAGCTGCTCTAAATCAAGTAAATTAACTCTTACTTTAAAACCAACATGTTAGTGGTGATAAACATGTGTGGGTCCACACATCATGCTAGATACACTTTCAGTTGGCCGGCTAATAGATCAGAGGGAGCTAATCATGTAGTCTTAAGGGAAGGGCGTAGAATGTAGAAGATTTCCTGGTGACAGAGAACACAGGCGGAAGGAAGGTCCTATACAGTACACGTCTGCAGCTTGGAAAGATATGGGCAAAAAAGTGTAGCTACTGCTCTAATAAAGTTAGTTGTTTTTTCACACTGATAAGTTATTGAAAAAGTAGTTTAGTAAACTGCTGAACAGATATTTCTGGTGTGCAGTGTCTTCTGATAAGTAAGAAGAACATTCAAGAGCATAAACTGGACACTCAATTTTGTGTATGCTCGTGACTTTGTTTATTCATTTAATTTTTCATTGTTCTTTAGGGTTAAGCAAACCTCTGTTTAGATTTTTTTGGCAAACTGTGAAGGGATAACAACACACTTACCTTTTGCGAAAATACAATAGTAACACCAAAGCAGTTAAAACAGGAACTAAACAAATTCCTGACAAGGGTCCTATGGAAAGTGGACCTGTGGAACGAAAACATTAAGATATCCTGAAATAAGAGGACCTTGTGCACTTATTTATTTTATTGTGCTATTAAATCAAACTGTTTCAATGTACACATTACTGTGGAACAATTCACAATGTTGAATCAAGAATACATTAATAACGAATACACACGAAAGAAAAAGTTCAGATAATGAAGGGGAATTAGAAATGAGTTTGAAGAACATCTTGACGTTGAAGATATTATTGACTTAATTTTTATTATTAAATTATTGTCTAATTTCATCTAACGTTTATCTAATTTCAAAGTCAGGTATGTTGAAATGGAGTTAGTAGAGGGCTGCACCAGAGTGCATCAGAAAACGAAAAATTAAAAGGTTATTTCCATGCTGAAAACAGATGAAGGAAAGAGACGCTACATAAATAAATAAAAGCTACTTTGAAATTTGGGGTGTTTATAATTTTTGTTTATTTACTTTATCAAAGTCAGAATACAGTGATCCCTCGCTATATCGCGCTTCGCCTTTCGCGGCTTCACTCCATCGCGGATTTTATATGTAAGCATATTTAAATATATATCGCGGATTTTTCGCTGCTTCGCGGGTTTCTGCGGACAATAGGTCTTTTAATTTCTGGTACATGCTTCCTCAGTTGGTTTGCCCAGTTGATTTCATTGGCAGATGGCTGAGAAGCTATCCAGCTTACTTTCTCTCTTCCTCTCTCTCTCTCTCTCTCTTGCGCTGACGTAGGGGGGTGTGAGCAGGGGGGCTGTGTGCAGCTGCTTCCTGAAGGACAGGCTGCACGGAGCTTCGCATACTTAAAAGCTCAAAGGGCACGTATTGATTTTTGACTGTTTGTTTTTCTGTGGCTCTCTCTCTCTCTCTCTCTCTGGAGGGGGTGTGAGCTGCCGCCTTCGACAGCTTTGTACCGGCGGTGCTTCGCATACTTAAAAGCAAACAGCACTATTGATTTTTTTTTTGACTGCTTGCTTTGCACTCCTTTGAAAAGGAAGATATGTTTGCATTATTTTAATTGTGAGACAGAACTGTCATCTCTGTCTTGTCAAGGAGCACAGTTTAAACTTTTGAAAAAGAGACAAATGTTTGTTTGCAGTGTTTGAATAACGTTCCTGTCTCTCTACAACCTCCTGTGTTTCTGCGCAAATCTGTGACCCAAGCATGACATTCTAAAAATAACCATATAAACATATGGTTTCTACTTCGCGGATTTTCCTATTTCGCGGGTGGCTCTGGAACGCAACCCCCGCGATGGAGGAGGGATTACTGTATCACACACTGATTTATGACATTTTTTAATAATGAGTCATATTTAAAACATTGATAATAGAATGTAATTAGATGTGGTAGTTCAATATATAAATTACACACGATTATCATGCTGCTAAAAAATGAGTCCAAATAGGCTTTAAACAACTTTCATAGATGACAGACTCAAGTGATGTAAAAAATGTATCGGCTGATGTAGTTGTTGGTTATACAGTTCACATTTGTTAAAGAAAACCTTTGAAAGAAATAACCAATGACGACTTAACATTTTTCCTTGATGCCTCCAGCTAAAATTGTAGGTTGCAACAAATATCGATCATTATGGATACCAGATCATTGTGGGGCTTCACAAGTAAATTATAATGTCAGTAAAATATTGAATTATTAGAAACTAAAAATAATAGAGCCATAAGATTGTTTTTAGTATAACATTACTGAGACAAAGAATTGAAAGGATTGTTGTAAGAATATAAAGTAACTAGAAGAAGGTTAACAAGAACAGAGATGTCATCAGACAAAGAGAGGAGGACATGCTGACACAGCGCATGGTTGCACCCACCACATGACAAACCAACTCAGGACCCCAGGTCAGGTTAGGACCCAATTGCAGCCATGTGATGGGTGACACCTCAGCACCACACTAGTTCAGATGAAATGGAACCAGTGTGAGGTTTTTTTATGGTGGCTGGAGTGTCAATTCTGCCACCAACCCCCAGCTTTTTCCCAGCAGGTTGGAGGGCCTACTTTCAGAGCTGGATGCAGATTAACGTCATACCCAGGATAGAGCAATTGCAGGTTAAGGGCTTTGCTCAAGGGCCCAACGGAGTAGAGTCACTGTTGGCATTTACAGGATTCGAACTGGCAACCTTCCGATTGCCAGCACAGATCCCTAGCCTCAGAGCCACCACTGACTCCATCATACAAACCAAGGGTTAAAACGGTGGGAATAAACTAGCTATGGAAATCGAAAATCAGAGTATCAAAGATGTAAATAGAAAGTCACGAGGAAAGCAAAGTCGAAACTAAAAATCAAATTCCAGCACGAGGATCTACTTGAACCAGAAACTAACAACACTAATGAAAGTTGAAGAAAGTTGTGTATCCACCAAGAAATAATGCAAACTGTGATCACTACATTTAAATATCAGAACGTCCAGGATGTCATCTGTGTGCTGTTCGCAGCTATGAGGTGACATCAAACTGTGTGGTGTAAACAACAAAAACAAGACATGACCCAAAATAAACTTTGTCAAATTGTATAATAATATGAAATAAAATGCAGAAGATGAATCCTTATGTTAAAAAATGCACAGAATTAAATGTATCACAACATGTTAATATCACAAAAGTTTATACTAAATTCATAATTATGCACCATATGCAAAATAGCTTACGTAGTCATTCTTATGGAAGTTCCTTTCCTCTTCCATTCATTACTCTATAAATTTAGTTACTTTTTGTTTTTCTTATTTGCATTTTTTACTTTTATGGTCACAAAGATCATTTAATGTACCCGGTACAACTTCAAACAGCAGGAGAATTGAGTTGCTGTTGCAGAGATTCACACGGGCCGCAGACGTAATGGTCAGTTTCCATATGCATGTGTTTGAATTGGTGATCTCTTTTACTGTCAATATTGGCTACTGAGTGTATTAAAATATTTTTTAGAACATTAGAACAAACTTGACAAAAATGGGCCATTTAGCCCAACAAAGCTTGCCAGTCCTATCCACCTAATATTAAGTCAGGTTTTGAAAGTCCCTAAATCCCACTGTTTTACCACAACACTCGGGAATGTGTAAAAACATTAAAATATACAAACTGAAATTACTCCAGAGGTAAATTTGAAACAGTAAGTTAATCAGTACTTGTGGACACACAGAATGTATCTCTATTTTAAAATAGACAATCTTGAATTTAAAAAAATGTATGCAGTGTGCTCTGTTTTAGGCATTTTCTCAAAGTATATGTGTACTAAATTTCAACCAAATTGGTCCATGGGGAGCTGGGAGTAATATGAAGTGAGAAGATTGGTTGTAAAGGTGCTTTGAATGATCAAAACAATTTATTTAATGGACAAATGCAAACTCTAAGTGTAATTAGGCCAAGTTGGGTACTTGGGGTTTATTTTCATCATTGCATGTCAAACCCTCTGTGTTGCAATAGGTAGTTTAAACATGTGAAGAATGTAATTGATAGCCACAGGCAGTGTAAGAGTTAAATATTAAAGGCTAATGCCCATCCCTTATCTCTAAAGTAATCTGGAAGGCCACCAATATTTCCAAAACCATGGTTTAGGAATGGGCCAGGTAAATAAGACATGGACACTTCTGGGGCCAAATGGCCACATGTTTCTCAAGTCACAAGATATTTGTGGAAAAGTAACTAGGAGATCATCTATGCCCATTAAGCACAAGAAAACATTGATAGAATTTACAAGCCAGAGAAAAAGAATGTGACAGGTAAATAAAAGATGGAGTCGTTTCTTTGGCCAGGTGGCTGATGTGCATGTTGGGTCAAGGTAAAGGTGGCGGATAATGGGGCAATTATAAACATTAGAAACTTATCAATGTTTATTAGGCATTAGAAAATATTGGTGACTAAGCAGAAATACAGGAATGTAGGGGTCAGATAATGATGAGAAAAATATACAGAGTGAGGTAATCTTTTGATAAGTAATTGTAATAAAATGAGGAACTCCCAGACCAATGGCACTCACTTCATTGAACTGAGTCAGCTTTGTGCATTATGGAATAAAGTTTAATTCTGATTGCTCATCCACAAAGTCGGCGCGTGTTCTTCCAGTCAAGGATGAGTTTTTCTCTATGATACGATAACTCATGTACCCTGTTGTTCCATCTTTTCAACTTGAGATTCATGGATTCACCTGATCTGATTACTTTTCTTTCTGTCATGAAGGCTCCCCAAATCATTATTTTGCCTCTTGTCTTGTTTTACAATTTTTAAACATAATCTTTTTTTTTAATATTTTTATTTTATTAATTTTCATTGTAATCATTCCATACAAACAGATCAATTTATAACCCAACAAATTTGAAAACAAATCAAACCCCACCCCTGAGAAGGAGAGCTTAGCTAAAGGAAAATTTCTTTAAGCATTTTAATAAGGCAACATTAGACAAAAGAAGGGGAGAAGTAAATATCTATATAAATAAGAGATGGAGAAGGGAGTTAAATGCAATAATAGTTATTTCTCTTATTCTAAAATAATATTGATTAAATCCTGCCATGTTTTGAAAAAATTTTGTACAGATCCTCTAACTGAAAATTTGATTTTTTCCAATTTCAAATAATATAAAACATCGGTTTCCCACTGACTTATAAGAGGAGAATTAGGATTCTTCCAATTTAACAAAATAAGTCTGCGTGCCAAGAGTGTAGTGAATGCAATCACCGTTTGCTTGTCCTTCTCCATTTCCAGTCCATCTGGAAGGACACCAAACACAGCTGATAATGGGTTAGGAGGGATTGTGATACTAAGGCTGTCTGAGAGGCACTTAAAAATTTTTGTCCAAAATGATGTTAGTTTGGTGCAGGCCCAGAACATGTGACCCAGTGAGGCAGGAGCTTGGTTGCAGCGCTCGCAGGTTGCATCCTGGCCTGGAAACATTTTGGACAGTTTTAAGCGAGACAGATGAGCTCGATATATAATTTTTAGTTGAATAATTCTATGCTTTGCGCATATAGAACTCGAGTGAATTCTCTGCTTTGCTACCTTCCACTCCTTTTCTGATATATTGATTAAGAGATCTTCTTCCCAATGTCCTCTTGGGTCTTTGAAAGGTAGGGACTCTAATAAGATTTTATATATTGCAGAAATAGTGTTTGTTTCCTCGGAATTGAGCAGTATTTTTTCCAGCATTGTGGAGGGTGCAAGGTGGGGGAAATCGGGCAATTTCTGTTTAACAAAATTTCTAATTTGAAGATAGTAAAAGAAATGTGTAGCTGGGAGGTTAAATTTTGAACGTAATTGTTCAAAAGATGTAAATATGTTGTCTATATAAAGATCTCTGAGCATTTTAATCCCAAAACTTTTCCAGGTATTAAAAACTGGATATACTTGCGAAGGTTGAAAGAGGTGGTTCCCTTGCAGAGGTGCCACTGATAAAAGATTTTCCATCTTAAAATGCTTCCTAATTTGGTTCCATATTCTGAGTGAGTAAAGCACAATTGGGTTATTAGTATATTTGCGATAACTTTCATTTATTGGAGAGCAGAGCAGGGAATATAAAGAAGTACTACAGGATTTTACTTCTATTGCAGACCAAGCCTGTGTATGTTCATTTATTTGTGTCCAGGTTTTTATGGCTTGTATGTTTGCTGCCCAGTAATAAAACTGAAAATTAGGTAAAGCCATGCCACCTTCTGCCTGAGGTCTTTGTATGGTCGCTCTTCGGATTTGTGGGTGTTTTGAGTTCCAAATGAATGAGGTTATTATTGAATCTAACTGTTTAAAAAACGATTTATTGATATATATTGAAATGTTTTGAAATAAAAAGAGAAGTTTAGGAAGGATATTCATCTTAACAATGTTAATTCTTCCGGCTAGAGTGAGATGAAGGGTTGACCATCTATGCAAGTCTTGCTTAATTTTTTCCATACAGACGCCAAAATTTTGTTGATAAAGAGCTTTATGTTTACTTGTGATATTTACCCCTAGGTATTTAAACTGATCTGCTATGGTAAAAGGTAGGGTGTCTAATCTAATATTATATGCTTGTGAGTTCACTGGAAATAGTATACTTTTATTCAGATTAATTCTAAGACCAGATATCTTTTGAAATTCTGTTAGTGCTGTTAAAACAGCAGGGACAGTGTTTTCTGGGTCCGATATATATAAGACCATATCATCTGCATATAGAGAAATTTTCTGTTCCAGTCCTTCTCTGACAATCCCCTTTATCTGATAAGAATTTCGGCAGTGAACCGCCAGTGGTTCAATAGCGATTGCAAACAACAGTGGCGACAAGGGACATCCTTGTCTGGTACCACGTTCTAGTTTAAAGTAGTCTGAGCAAATTTTATTAATACAAACTGAAGCTTCTGGACTGGTATACAGTAGTTTGATCCAAGCACAAATATTCGGGCCAAACCCAAATTTCTCCAGTGCAGTGAAAAGGTAATTCCATTCGATCATGTCAAATGCCTTTTCTGCGTCTAATGATAGTAATATCTCTGGGGTGTTTGATTTTGCTGGTGAATATATAACATTAAACAAGCGTCGGAGATTTGAAGATAGATGTCGGCCTTTAATAAATACAGTTTGATCTTGTGATATTACCGAGGGCAGCACTTTCTCCATCCTTCTAGCTAGGATTTTTGAGAGTATCTTAACATCATTATTCAGGAGTGAAATTAATTAAATTTAAACATAATCTTACTTCTGTAATGAAAGCAGCGATTACTAATGCTAGTTTGGTCAATTTGCACTTGTGGAAATGTTTTTGTCAGCACGTCAGCATACAGAATGTTAGCCGGAGCTGCTGCCTCTGAATGAGGTAACTGTATCGTTCATTAAATCTTTTAAAAAGTTTACGGAAGTTGAATTGAAATTGAAAGAGAAGAAAAGATAAAGTCCCCTTTTTTGTGAATCATTTACTTTTGTTGAAAATGACACCAACGCCTCACTGTAGACAATAGAGATTAATGGTTGTTGTCACAGTTTTTTAAACCTGATTGATAGAATCACAAAGAGCCAAACTCTAAACCCAGAAGCAATGAATGCAAGTCAGGAGCAAATTGTTGTCATAGCAAGGTAGACACTGACACTCACTCCCATCAGGCCAATTTATTGTTGCCTAACTACTTAAAAAGCATGTATGTGAGGTGTGGGAGAACAAAGCTGGAGAATTTGGAGAAAATCCACACAGACATGGGAAAATAACATGCGAACTACCTCACTGGACCTTTGAGATAATCTCTACACTTCTGGGACACTAGATGTAAACCATCTGCCTGCCAAGTGAAGTACTCAATGAGTAACTTACCTCTTCAAATGAAGATCTCCCACCCTGCTTTCTTATAAATCAATGGTTTCTCATTGGCAGTTAATGTAAACTTACCAATGTGCAGAGTTGTCACAGTTGCAGAGTCACAGGGACCGTCACCTCCAGCAGTGAATGCCGACACTTCAAACCTGTACTTAGTCATGGGCTGCAGGTCTTTGAAGGTGTACTCATTCTTTTCATGATTTCTGATTTGTTTGCAGGCTGCTGAGAAAAGTCACACATAAGCCGAGAGAAAGCAATGCATTATACCCTCTGGTGCCCTGATTCCTGTGTTTTGTTAACCCTTATGCACTTTCCAGAGGATGAAGTCATTCCATTTACACTGAGGTCAGTGTTTTTCTATGTCCTGTTAACTTAACATAGGTCCAGCCCAACCATATACTGTAGATGGCACTTGAGCCAGATTGGTTAAATACAGTAATTATATGTGACCCCTTATGAAAAGGTACAGCATGTCATCCTACCAAGTAGTGAGTTCCAAGGTTATTATAGTTTTGCCTTTTTATATTAGTTTTTATTTCTATATATTTTCTGATGTTACTTGGAAATCCAGTTTAGTTTTAGTTTTCCTTCTTCGTGCATTTTTAGTTTTAATTTAGTTTTTATTTTACAAAGACATTTCTACTTTATTTTTATATCTATTAGTTTCAGTTTCAGTTTTAGTTTTAGTAATTATAGTATGGTTAAAGTGCTACTATGGAGTTTAATTTTGTGTCACAATGAGACAGAACTGTACCCTTAACGGTTTTGGATATAATATACAGTGGTGTGAAAAACTATTTGCCCCCTTCCTGATTTCTTATTCTTTTGCATGTTTGTCACACAAAATGTTTCTGATCATCAAACACATTTAACCATTAGTCAAATATAACACAAGTAAACACAAAATGCAGTTTTTAAATGGTGGTGTTTATTATTTAGGGAGAAAAAAAATCCAAACCTACATGGCCCTGTGTGAAAAAGTAATTGCCCCCTGAACCTAATAACTGGTTGGGCCACCCTTAGCAGCAATAACTGCAATCAAGCGTTTGCGATAACTTGCAATGAGTCTTTTACAGCGCTCTGGACGAATTTTGGCCCACTCATCTTTGCAAAATTGTTGTAATTCAGCTTTATTTGAGGGTTTTCTAGCATGAACCGTCTTTTTAAGGTCATGCCATAGCATCTCAGTTGGATTCAGGTCAGGACTTTGACTAGGCCACTCCAAAGTCTTCATTTTGTTTTTCTTCAGCCATTCAGAGGTGGATTTGCTGGTGTGTTTTGGGTCATTGTCCTGTTGCAGCACCCAAGATCGCTTCAGCTTGAGTTGACGAACAGATGGCCGGACATTCTCCTTCAGGATTTTTTGGTAGACAGTAGAATTCATGGTTCCATCTATCACAGCAAGCCTTCCAGGTCCTGAAGCAGCAAAACAACCCCAGACCATCACACTACCACCACCATATTTTACTGTTGGTATGATGTTCTTTTTCTGAAATGCTGTGTTCCTTTTACGCCAGATGTAATGGGACATTTGCCTTCCAAAAAGTTCAACTTTTGTCTCATCAGTCCACAAGGTATTTTCCCAAAAGTCTTGACAATCATTGAGATGTTTCTTAGCAAAATTGAGACGAGCCCTAATGTTCTTTTTGCTTAACAGTGGTTTGCGTCTTGGACATCTGCCATGCAGGCCGTTTTTGCCCAGTCTTTTTCTTATGGTGGAGTCGTGAACACTGACCTTAATTGAGGCAAGTGAGGCCTGCAGTTCTTTAGACGTTGTCCTGGGGTCTTTTGTGACCTCTCGGATGAGTCGTCTCTGCGCTCTTGGGGTAATTTTGGTCGGCCGGCCACTCCTGGGAAGGTTCACCACTGTTCCATGTTTTTGCCATTTGTGGATAATGGCTCTCACTGTGGTTCGCTGGAGTCCCAAAGCTTTAGAAATGGCTTTATAACCTTTACCAGACTGATAGATCTCAATTACTTCTGTTCTCATTTGTTCCTGAATTTCTTTGGATCTTGGCATGATATCTAGCTTTTGAGGTGCTTTTGGTCTACTTCTCTGTGTCAGGCAGCTCCTATTTAAGTGATTTCTTGATTGAAACAGGTGTGGCAGTAATCAGGCCTGGGGATGGCTACGGAAATTGAACTTAGGTGTGATACACCACAGTTAGGTTATTTTTTAACAAGGGGGCAATTACTTTTTCACACAGGGCCATGTAGGTTTGGATTTTTTTTCTCCCTAAATAATAAACACCATCATTTAAAAACTGCATTTTGTGTTTACTTGTGTTATATTTGACTAATGGTTAAATGTGTTTGATGATCAGAAACATTTTGTGTGACAAACATGCAAAAGAATAAGAAATCAGGAAGGGGGCAAATAGTTTTTCACACCACTGTAGATACAAACAAGCATAATCAAAAGCAGGTACTGAATATGAACAATTTTACACAATTTTATAATTTGTAAAATATTTTCTGTGTTATTTGTGCTGAACAAATATGTGCTGACTGTTTGCACTTTTTTTCTTTTCGTTTTATTGTCCGGAATGGGCCAATTTGTAATGAAATTTAGGTGAATTTTAAAACGTGAGGGTTTTTTTTACTTTAAATGTCTACAGCACACAACATATCCTGCTCCAATGACAATGTGCTTATAATGAATGCCTTCTACATTGCATTCAAAAATCTCAAATACTGGGCTTTGTTATTTTCTACCAGCCATATTGATCTCTGATTCTATCTCAGGCACAAACAATTTATAGACAGAATTTTGCCACCTGAAGGCCTGAAAAGATATAAAAAATTAGAAAATAGAATTTACTGTGTTCTGACAGGTGTGATCAAGAAAATCACAGGGGCTTAGGAAGAAAAGGGCTCTTAGTCTTGAATCAGTGTGCAGACCCCACCTAGCTGTATTGAGGGAATCAAAGAAAAACAAGCATGTAGTGTCAAGGTTAGGGGCAGTGAGACTTGAACAGCCCACCATAAGAACAGTAAACCCATAGTGAGCACAGTAAGAGCAGGTAATAAGAGTATGGACAGGCACAAAATGACAGAGAGATCATCTAAGATTAAGAACAATATATACATTATCTAAACCTGTTTATCCAGAGCAGGATTGCAGGAAACCTGGAGCCTACCTCAGCAGGTTTGGATGCAAGGCAGGAAAAATCCCTGGTATGCAATATGTATGATATGGCTGATGTTAAGAACAAAAAGAATAGGATATTTCAACTATCTATTTTGAGAGAGAGAGAAACATTGAAAAAATTGGGGCAGATATTTTAAAACCTACTTCTGCTACTGGATTATTTTCACAATTTATTTAATGGACAAATGCAAACTCTAAATGTAATTAGGCCAAGTTGGGTACTTGGGGTTTATTTTCATTATTGCATGTCAAACCCTCTGTGTTGCAATAGGTAGTTTAAACATGTGAAGAATGTAATTGATAGCCACAGGCAGTGTAAGAGTTAAATATTAAAGGCTAATGCCCATCCCTTATCTCTAAAGTAATCTGGAAGGCCACCAATATTTACAAAACCATGGTTTAGGAATGGGCCAGGTAAATAAGACATCACTTCCAGTTGATGAATTTGGCCTAAAAGTTAATACAGATCTACAATTTTGGTGTAACAACCACATGCTAAATTTCATCCATCTATCTAGTTGCGTTTTTGAGTTATCGTGTTTACTCACACACACACACACACACATAATTCCAAAAAGTGGTATTTTTGGACTCAGGGAGGTCTAAAACATCAAGATTCATCAAAATCTCGAGGTCGAATTTTTTTCATGATTATTATGCTTTCTCTATACTTTGTATACTTCATGTGTGAAGTGGCAGGTAAATTACTGTCAACAAAAAGCAGGCACCTGAGAAATAAACTGAAACATTACTAACTCGTGATTTTTCTGTCCATACGGTGAAGTTTTTGTTGACCAGCACATTCTGATTTCACACGTTTGAATTACATCTTGATATACAATAAGCGCAAAGAAAGGTGACACGTAAATTGCTTTCTATTCCGCCCGCATTCAACTTGCTATGTCACTGCAAATGCTGTGTGAAAAGCCGCCCTTCTTCACCAAGGCCAGTTCACTAGATGAATATGTGCGGGCTGCTGCTGGTGGATGATTTTCAGTTTTAGAGTTAAAAGTTATAAGGGTTTAAAACTAACAGCAGGAATATTCATTCAAAAACAAAAAACGAAAATTATTTTTAGTAAATTATTATTTTATTTTCAGTTAGTCCTTCCAGCTACTTTAATAGTTTCATTTAGTTTTAGTTTTTCATTTCGGTTTTGTTAATTATTTTATTTCAGTTTACGAAAATGTTTTTTTAATAATAGTTTCAGTTTTGATTTTAGTTTTCGTTAACTATAATAACCTTGGTGGGTCCCACCCTTGACTGTACAGTACAGGCACCAGTTCTGATCAGTGGTGTAAGTGGTTGTCAATCGACAGTGAAATTAAGACAACTAAAATTGTCCAGCTATGAATACAAAAGGTAGGCACTACAAAAACACAAAGTCTCATTTTTAAAGTACATTGTCTCCAGCTCAGATAGCAAGGATGATTATCCACCATCATCAAGTCATCACATCACTGATTCTATTAGAAACCTTGCTTCACTGCAAGCGACAGAGGATGTTGAGGGTTATTTTTTCAAAGAAAATGACAACATCTACATATCATCGAAAACAGACGTTGATCAGCAACTAATGTTACATGGTGTTACGCATGCGCATCGGAGGACCTCCTCACAGGCTCACGCCTGATAAAGGAATTTGACCCCCGCCCCTTCCCATCTGGCCACCATAAAACCCTGGGCATCCTGGAAGGAGGCATCATTTATTGACTAGAGTGACCTGCTGGACAGAGCTCCACTAGAAGTGACTGTAACCTACTATTCTTCTTTACTGAATTCCTGCATATGGGATGTATGCCAAGGAGCGTTATTTCTTTCACGTTTTTTTTTTGTTTTGTTTTGTGTTGTCCACAGACAATGAAAGGGATAACCCGGATGCCGCTCAAAACTTTCTTTCTGCTTTCTGGAGACCTGTCATTCTCACACCAGTCCACAAAGGTTAGGAGATTTTTAACAATGGCATGGAACAGGCTTAATGGACTGGCTATAATTTTCATTGACCAAGTACTGATGCAAAAGATGCAGTTAAGACCTTTGTAGTTCAGCACGCAAACTTCTGAAAGTAAGATTAATTAATTAAGTAATATTAGAGAGATTTGAAAGCACATCTTGGATGCCGCAAAGCTCACCATGTTGCCTTATAAAGCATCACTTTAATGGTGCCACATGAAGCAACTTTTGGAGATACAGTCACTTCTAACAATGTGCTAGTGCCAGGGAGACCGAGCCATGAATATTCAGCAACAATAAAATACAAGACTTAATGATAAAAAAAAAATAAACATGGTTACAAAGAGGAAACAAGAAAATATTGACAGATACGCTATTTCTAAAGTTAAAAGTCATCATACAAGCAACTGATCAGAAGAACTGGATTTAAGGCGCAAAAAAAAACTAGTGGTAACCATGTAGTGCGTATAAGTGCAAATTTTCCAAGTCCAATGTTGCTAAAACTGCGTGCTGGATACTCACTTGCTTTGGTGATGTCTGATGTTTCTTTAACGCAAATGTTGTAGCCCAGGATGAATCCATGATTGGTCTCACTGTGCTCATTGAAACTCCACTGTAGTGTTACAGAGTGGGCCTGCGGTCGGAAGTGCTTTATTTGTGGTCTCTCTGTGGGGGCTGTGGATGTAAACAGATACTCATGTGGATGATGATTTGCACTTTTTTAAAAAAGCTATTTGTCACTTGTGGGGTGTAGTCTAACTGTTTACTGACATACAGAGTGATGTATCAGACAAAGGAATAAATTGTACAGTATCTGTAAAAGAAAAAAAATTGAAGATTATTCCCATCATGAAAACAAGAAAAGAAGGTTAGAGACCCAACCTTTGATCTGTGAAGTCTTTATCTGGAGGGTTATAAGTAAAGTTATAAGTTATAAGGTGGAATCATCAAGTCATGTTCCCTAAACAAACGTATGGTCAGGAGGTGGAAGTACAAGTAGTGGCTCTGAGGTTAAGAATCTGCACTGATATCTGGAATGTTGCTGGTTCAAATCCCATTACTGCCAGTTGGGCTCTTGAACAAGACCCTTAATCTGAAAATTGTTCCAGGAGTGCTGTATGATTGCTGACCCTGTCCTCCTGACCCCCAAAGGTCATGCAGAAAGATAATGAAGTCAAAAACCTATAGACACTGAAAGAGTCAGAAGTAAGTATATATTCAAAATTATATGCTGGTCAAATCCCGTTATAGCAAATAACGAAAACTTTTTTAGGCCCGGACAAACATGCATACAACATCATGTTTAACTGATTTTGTTTTAACGAAATGTAAATTTCAGTATAACAAATGTTTTTTTTACCAAAAATGGCCATTGAAAATAATTATGCAATGCAAAAAATACTTAATGCCGCGTCTATACTTTCACCGAGTCTCAGGAACCATGCAACATACTGTCTCTTTCTTGTTAGACCAAAAGAAAGTGACAGACTGTTGTGAAATTTCCGGTCTCGATCAGTCTTGGTGAGGCTCAGCAAAAGTGTAGGCACAACATCATACAAGTATAGCCAAATTCTGAGTCGATGCTCCATTGAGAGTCCATGTGGGTAGTTGTGTTGTGTGCGGCTAATGTACTGTTCGAGTTTCATAATGCTTCTTAAAGATTTCTTTGCGATGAACAAAAAAAAACAAGAAATGGCGTCAGTTTACGCTGAAAAAAAATTAGATATAACATATAATTTTCAAATAAAATATTATTTGCAGTTTAAGAAGCGTTGTCTTATACAGATATTGTCAAACTTCGGTCACAGAGTTGCACGTGAGACAGGAAGTTCAATCCAAGTTTTTAAGAAAAATGCAGGTACATTATTACAGTATTGAGAAGGCAGCTACAGTCTCAAGATATCATTCAAAACAGGAGCTGTTAGGAGCCGCGACATGGACAGTCATCCTGCTTTAGCTCCCATCTTCACATTAGAAGAATACCAGTGGCTCAGAATCCTGGCTGTGGCAGACCATTAAAGTGTGAGGAACAGCAGGTCAAAGCCTGGTGTAAAAATGTTCTAAACATCGTTCGAGAAGCACGTTACGTCGTAAGCCTGATTCTACAGAGGACGACCAGTTACTTTGACCTGGATTTACTGTTTGCCAGATGCAGCAGCTACAAAGCTGTCCTTGCATCACTGCCGTTAGAGATGGCAAATTGCCGACGACCCCGGTCACAATAGTATACATATTTTCCCTATATTCATTATAACGAAATTTCCATTTTAGCGAAATATTTTTTATGGTCACTTGAATTTCATTACAATGACAATCAACCTGTATACTGTACTCTCACTGATGGATAAAAGGAATACATCATTCATTGCTGGAGTAATAGGTCAAACCTCATTGTGGAAACAACAACAAACAAATGGGGGTACAAGGAAAAAACAATAATCGAACACAACAGCAGCTGTGAATGTTCATAACACTCATCTGGCAATCCTTCAGTACCTTGTGTCACCTCCTCTTACAACCACCGCTACTTCTCTTTGGCTCAAGGAAAAGAATGAGCCTCCAAATTTGCAGTTGTGGAATGTTATCTCATTCTTGAAGGAGGGCCTGAAAAAATGTGGTTTGGAGTAGGGTGTCTATGGATGTTGTGATCTGTGAAATTCTTTTGGTTTTCTGTGAAGTTAAGGTGAGAAGAGAAAGTACCTACACACCAGCATTCATTCTTCAGGTCAGTTATGACCACAGCAACTGTGTGCGGCCTGGTAATGTACTGCTGTAGGAACTCTTTAGACCTTAAATAACTTCTAAGATGGACAAGTCTGTTATCTTAGTCCTGCTCTGGTGTTGTCACCTCAGAATGACCAAATCTTGTATGGTCATCTGTCCTGCCAGCCAGCTGAAGTCTTGGCTACTGTTAAGACAAAGTGGAGAGGCTTAATCCATAATGTCTGGCAAGGCTGGCACATGACATGCCTGACTACAACATGTCAGTTGCCTTCTCCCTTGCCTCTAGTGACATTTGAGGCATTGTGAAAGGCACAGACCTGAGCTTTGAATTAAAAACTTTTTAAAGACAACCCGATGACTTGGTCAGGTCTTGTTCCAAAAAGAAAACCTAAACCAGCTCATTGCACAAGCTGTAATGTTGAAACAAACTGACCATTTTCATGAAGGTATACTATTGCAGTCCTATTGCAGAAAATGCTACATTTCTTTTATCTGTCAGTATATTAATATATGTATTGGCAAGCACATTTGAAAATAAATCTCTACACCTCCTGTCACACAACTCCACCTCCTATTTTTACACAATATCATTTATACAGTAAATACAAGATAACTACAGGGGGATAAAATTGATGAGCCACAGCATGAAGTTATGGGAAAAATTAGTGGAAGCTAGGTCTAGAAGTGAGTTGATGATTATTGAGCAGCAGTATGGTTTCATGCCAAGAAAGAGGGAGGTGGAAGAGTTAAAGATGCTAAGATTTGCACTGGGTGTGACGAGGATGGACAGGATTAGAAATGAGGACATTAGAGGGTCAGCCCGGGTGGGACGGTTGGGAGACAAAGTCAGAGAGGCGAGATTGTGTTGGTTTGGACATGTGCAGAGGAGAGATGCTGGGTATATTGGGAGAAGGATATTAAGGATAGAGCTGCCAGGCAAGAGAAAAAGAGGAAGGCCTAAGAGAAGGTTTATGGATGTGGTGAGAGAGGACATGTAGGTGATGAGTGTAACAGAACATGATGCAGAGGACAGAAAGATATGGAAGAAGATGATCTGCTGTGGCAACCCCTAATGGGAGCAGCCGAAAGAAGAAGAAGAAGAAGTGGGTTCAGCCTACAAAACGGGATCTCAAGTTGTTTAACCTGACAGAAGACAAAGAGTACAGAAGAAGAAGATCATTTATAAATACATAGTAAAAATACTGCTTTTAATCTTATGTGTGTGCTGGCGAAGATGCCTGGAGTTTTCACTATGTCTCCGTCGGCTGTTTATTTTTGTTTATTTTTGCTGATCAGTTGCTGACCTTTTCCCTTTTCACATGTCTTGTCATCCTTTGCTGTTGTGTCTCATTAAAATTATTCAGTATTTTAAGAATTTTGCCAATTGCATTACTCAAGCCTGGTCGATTTCTCAGAGCTTCTGAATACCCCCTCTGTCTTAGGGAGTTTAATCATGAGATCCTACAAAAGAGGTGAAAGTCCAAGTTGGGCAGGATTGAGTCTGCACTGATGTGACAGTCTGCTCGTTATATTCAAACTTAGTCTCATATCAGCAACAAAATGTCAAATGGATCACTAGCTCTGTAATTCTTTATCTTGGTATGTATGTGTCCATCCATCGATTTCCTGAGCCTGCTTTATTCACTTGTAGGATTACTGGGATCAGGAGACTTCTGTATATGAACAACACCAACTGGAAAGCACATATCAGAGGGGAGCCAATCCACTGTTGGGCACAATGATGTATGTACTCATATTCACTCGCTCACTAAGTGCCAGTATCTAGTCAGTCTTTATAGATATGGAACAAAAAAGCTACAGTGACCTCAAGAAAACATACAAGTCCATGCAGACAGTGACCAGACCTGGCACCTCTTTAGAATTAGTTACCCCACTGCTTTATTCTTGCAACCCTGAATTGGAAATAGCAGGTTAAAAAAACTTGTTATCATCCATCCATCCATCCATCCATCCTCTTCCGCTTATCCGAGGTCAGGTCGCGGGGGCAGCAGCTTGAGCAGAGATGCCCAGACTTCCCTCTCCCCAGCCACTTCTACTAGCTCTTCTGGGGGAATCCCAAGGCGTTCCAAGGCCAGCTGAAAGACATAGTCCCTCCAGCGTGTCCTGGGTCTTCCCCGTGGCCTCCTCCCAGTTAGACGTGCCCGGAACACCTCACCAGGGAGGCGTTGTTATCATTTAAGGAAAAATGAGTATCGTGCATGACTGCTTAATGGACTGTCAGCATTTCCATTTTGCACAATATGGTACTCACAAAGTTCCTGCGTGTATCCTGTCATGATTTCCAACGCATGGTCACCGGCTGACGTACATCCATAGATGTTAAATGTGTACCTTTCTCCTTTTTTGAAGTTTCCTGTCACACATAAATGAAAAAAAGAGACCTGCTGTGCAATTTATTCCCTAAATATAATATTTCACATTGAAAAGAAAGTAAACATCTAGGGTTTAGTGGCTATGGACCTGACATCTGAAACACAAAGCCTATGTCACTTTTGGCAACTTTTCCAGTGATTTTCATTTGAGGCCTTCATTTTCAGAATCTGTGCCAGTTGGTGGCACTCTAGTGAAGACAATCCCCTAATGTGACATATAAGATGAATGAGACCACCCTGTCTGCAGCTCACTTTGATAAAATCAAACAGGTTTTATTTTGTCATTCGTCGGAGGGTCGGGCTGTGTATGCGGGAGAGCTGACGTCCAATGAATGCTCATCTGAAATTACAATACATAGAACGTAGTGGCAAAGAATAAGGAAGATGCATGCTTTGAACCTCACAAACAGGAGAGAACTTCGTCAGTCTGTTGTCTCATGTTGTATGTACAAAAACAAAACAGAAAAAAGAAAAAAGGGCAGAGACTGTGGCTGAAAGCACCACAGCTAACCCTTCACACAGTGCTGGTATAGTGGCGGCTCCTTCAGGCAGCACACGGGGGATTTGGATCTCACAAACTTAAGAGAAGCTAGTCTGTCTGATTTCTCATATTGCACATGACATAGAATAATAGAGAAAATAGTAAAGGGCAGAGATTGCTGCTGAACTCATTGCAGTAGGTAACCCTTCAAACAGGCAGCACACGATTGGCTGTCAAAAAAAGGGATGAGCACGACTGTGCTACAAGATCGGTGTTTGGTTGGGAAATGTGATACGGGCTGCGATTTTTAAGTTGTGCAATTTGGTACAGCAACGAGATCAGCGGCTGCAACTTGCAAATCTGACATTCACCATGACAAAAAAATCATGTAATGTGACATCGGCTTTACTGGCTCAGTTCCTGCTTGTGACTGACTGTGTGAACCCGAGTCAGTTTTACTTCACCTGTCTTGGTGATGGAACATGTTAAACAGTTGGACTACAAAGTGGTCACTATTCAAGGGGGATCATATTTACAAAATAAAGATTTTGTGCTTATAAGACAACCTTCTGAAGACCAACATGCCTATTTGCTTTGAGAACTGTCACTTTTTGATTTGCAGTACACTCATTAAAATAAAGATTCAAATTAGAATTTGTGACCAAAGTGGCTTTTCGGTAATGGGACTGGAGGTAAAAAGATAATGTAAACCTCACAGAGGGATTAGCAGCTTAAAAGCCAGGGTCACCCCATCTTATGTTTAAATTCCTTTTTTATGTCAATTTTATTTATTTTTGGTCCTTTGGTTATTATCATGTATGTTAATATTGTTATTTATGTTTACTGTTTATATAATTATGTATTTTTTTTTATCAATTTTGTTCATTATTTGGTTTCTATGTGGGGATGCTTGTACTGCCAGGTCTCTTGTGTTTTCTGGGTGGTTCCCCAAGAGGCGGGGCCACCTGTCAATCTCCATTGAGCGGTTGCTCTCAGCCCCTATAAAGGCTCATGGGAATTGCAGTCCCTCTATGGTAATCTGTATGTGCTTTAGAGGTGGGTGAGTTAGAATTGCTATTTCTTTGTCTGGTTCTTTGATTTATGGTGTATTTGTGCTCTTATGAATTGTGTGTGGATTGGACTTGTTTGCTGTGGATTGCATTTTCTGCAAATTCATTTGTCTCCTTTCTGATTTTTTTTTAGTATCTTATTATTTTTGCTATACTGTTAATAAAGACTTTTATTGCCTTGCTTTGTACTAAGTAGGGATTTATGGTTATCCCTTCCCTAGTGCGACATTTTTAATTTGTTTTGGGTCATTTCAGAGTGTATTTTTGAACCTTCAGCATTGGATGCATTTTAGCCAGGTTTAGGAGGTTTCCCACCCACTTTGGCTATTTCGGGTGAATGGATCACCACAGTGGCATTGTTCATAAATTGATTTTTAATGAAGTGTCCCCACCCCACCCCTTAAATGAAGTGATTTAGAATCATCAGTACCTGAAGTTATGACTGCAGCAGTGGAATTGAATTTGGCCCAGTGAAGACCAGAGGAACTGATCTTGCTTCTTTCACACCACTCCACAGTGTAGCCACAGGTCACCGAGGTCTCTGGTTTCCAGGTAAGGTTGAAGCCCTCATTCGTTCCATTGATTATCTGATGTTTTATATTGATTTCACCTAATGTGATAATTAAGTTAGTTAGTGATGGGGCAGCTTGGTGATGCAGTGGTTAGCAGTGCTGCCTCACAGATATACAGTTGTGCAAGTTCTGGCCCTTCATTGCTGGCTGTTTCTGATTTGCCATCCTCACATAAACATAACTGGATAAGCATGCTGGCCAATTTGTTTGTTTTATAACACACATCTCACAATTGCTATTTAAAAACATTGCATGTCAAGTCATATTCATCCATTAATACAGTATATTCATTGTCAGACCCCTGCTTAATTACATTTTGGGTTGTAGGGTGCTGGAGCCCATCCTGGCAGCACTTGGCACAAGGCAGGACCCAGCAATGGATGGGAAGCCAGTTGATCAGAGGAGACAATCGCTCACTCTAGTTACCAGTTCATTTAAAATGCATGTGTGTGGGGATATTGAAGGAAAAACAGTGTCCCCGTAGAATAAACATTTAAATTGTTGAAACAGCCTAATAGAATGCCACCATAAAGCACCCCAGTAACACTGGGGTCCTTTAACATATGGAAAAATCAAAATGAATACATGTCTAGTGGAAGATAATAAAATATTGCAGATGTCTTTGGAAAGCCTACTCTAATTGAACTGCTATGATGATGCCATACGTACCTTCTGGAGCAGAAGGAATTGTCAGAGTGGATGGTGGTGACCAGCCTTCTGAGTTCTTTGCTTGGATTGTGATGATGTACGCCACGTTACTGAACCAGAGTCTTTTCTCATTCTGTATACCATTCTCCGCACTAATTATGATGGATTTTGTATGAGGCAGATCTTGCAGTGATGTCCAGGTTAAATTGTAATATTCAATAGGGCCATTTGTTTGTGAATTATCAGGATACTAAAAATAAAAAGAATTCAGTTTAAAAGATAATGTAAATAAAACATTCCAAAACCAATCAACATCTTAACCTTTCTTTTATTAATTTCCAATAAGAATTACTCAAACTGTAAACCATTCTAATTTTGCATCCTTATTTTACCAAACAATTATTAAAGGATAAGTTTGTTATTTTTAAAATCAAATTTATTTCTGCACAAACATGGTGTATATGCAATTGCCACACAAAATTGTGTTGTAAAGTTTCTATAAATTTAAAAAAATATCTTGTCCACACTGGCACTTTACATTGCAGTCTATGGGGCACAGAGGAAAAGCATAAAATCTTACCAAATACGTCCATTTCTCAAGCCAAGAGAGTTGTCAAGTATAGATACGCGCCTTACAATTAGACACACATTGTAAAATAGTTTATGCATGTCATTGAACAAAACGACTATCAATATTATTAGATTCTAGCATTTTAAAAGAATACCTGCCATGCACGATAGCATGAGATGGGTCCAGCTGCAGACCTCTGCAGCTCTGCAATTCAGTAGCTACTGACCTATTGAACAGCCAATTGGATTGCAGATTTTTGTCACTTGGTTTACTTGACTTGAGTCCGCTAAACTTTCCCAAACCCTAACCTTAACCATAGTGTAACCAGGTGCCATCACTGATGTATAATATAAAGCGACAACCTCCTCAATGGAGTGGAGTTCTGGAGGTTCCCAGCTAGAGTCTATTGGATAGCATAGCACTTGTATAGTCTTCCACAATAACCTTTCACCTCTTCAGGGGGTGGTTTCCTCCCGACCGGCCAGATCACAGGAAATTTTTCATAACACATTATTGTTCCGTATTTACGTGAGAATTTTCACAAGCAAATAGAAAATGTACCCTTGCCACGAGAACAATGGTACCAGTATTATGCAGTAAAATTATTATTTGATGATCCCTTTTTTTGTTACAAACATGCATTGGAAACATGGAAGGTGCAGATCAATACCCAACAATGGTCTTGGGTTGTAAATGGGACAAACGTTTTTAAGTTTCTCCTCCATGAAACTATACTCTCCATTCTAAAACACCAGAGCGGGCAGGAATATATTTTTTTTAGTTTATGGAGAGTAGTTAACTTCAGAACATAATTTTGTGTGGCAAATGCATACATACAGTAGCATGTTTGTAAATAAATAACTTCGACATGAAAAATACCAAACTTATCCTTTAAGTAAAGACTCGAATGAAAAGGTACAGTGCCTTAGCTCCAGCAAGATCAAGAAGGACTGACTATTGCAGGCGTAATCAAATGAATTTTATTCAAAGAAATTGCAGGAGGAAACCAAAAACGTTGTTATATCAAAGAATTTAACTGGCTTATTACTATTTGATTGCTCACTTGTGTCTTCTGACCGTGACCCTCCAGCGGTTCATTTTTCTCCAATTGCCCCAGTTTCAGGATTTTTTTTTCCTCTCCTCCGTGTTACCTTGTCAACTAATCACATTCTGGAATCAATAACTCCATCTACATCCTTAATCAACCGAAACTGGTTGTTCTCTTGCCATCTTTATGTACGAGGGACGTTCAAAAAGTTTCAGAACTTTTTTTAACTCTATTTACCGTATATACTCGCGGATAAGTTCTTCCACGGATAAGTTGACTTGATTTTACCGTGTAATTTCGGGTATTTTATAATGTCGGTCGTATAAGTCAAATTTGGAAATCTTACGCTATTGGGCCAAGAGATTATGATATGCTAACGGTCACCTGAGAGAGTAACCATGGAGCACACTGCCTTTTTTATTCTCTCTATATTGCCTACATGACCACACAGTAATACCTAAGCTTTTCTGAACCAATGTTTGCACTGATTTGTGTTTTGTGTATCTCACAGCCTCATACACCTTTATCGTAAGAGCATCCCTTATCTACGATGGAGTGTTTGATCAGCAGGAAATATGAAGCTGGTTTTAAATTAAATGTCGTTGAAGTAGCGAAAGAAATTTGTAACTGCGCTGCTGCAACAAAATTCGATGTGTCTGAGAAACTGATGTGAGATTGGAGGAGGCAATAAGATGTAAAAAAAAAATAAATAAAAATTAAGTGTCACCTTTTTGAACGGGTGCATAAGTTGGGGTCTGATTTTTCTGATCGATTTTTCAGGTTTCAAGACCCGACTTATACGTGAGTATATACGGTATTAATTATTTACATCACTTTTCTACATAGTCATCTTCCTTTGCAATGCAATTTTCCCAGCGTTGTATCAACTTTTTACTGTCATCAACAAAAAATGTTTTTGCCTTCACTGTTTCCAATGAAAATTTAAAAGTGCAGAAACTTTTTGAACGTCCCTCATATAAGGCTTTTAATTAGAAAACAATATGAACCTGTTTCTGATAAGAGTGAAGATATGTTTTTCTCTTTAGTGTTTAAATTTTGTTTAACAATGCCAAGGTTGGTTTTCTATTTAGTATACTTTCTTTTATTAGAAATAGCTATAATATTAATCAGTGACAATATCCAAGTAACTATGGTATATGTTATAATATGTTTTGTTATTAAGTTTAATGTCACTGTTCTCCGTGCCCACTGTTATGGACTCATTCATACAGGCAGACCAAGTATGGTACACAGGGGCTCAGCATCAGCATTTAGAATTGCCAAGCCAAGCACAGGACTAGAGAGCCAAAGACAACTGGAGAACTGAACAGTCAGCCTAAAGACAGACCAGTATATTTCTGTCTTCTGTCAGCACACTATCCTTGTTGGGAGAATGAGAACTGTATGTAGCCATTGTGCTGTTCCTGTATTTTTGAAGGTGGGGTTTGAGTCCTTTCCTGTCCTTTTTGGACCCAGAGAAGGAGCCTGCACATGGAGCAACCAGAATATAAGGATGGACTTACGGCCAACACTTTGAAGCTGCCGGGCGGAAGATTATGTCTTCCGTCCGGTGAAAATCCTTTCAGCGTGGCGACGAAAGATGGCAGACTGCGTTGATCAAGACACCCACATGCTTGATAGTCTATCATAAGCTTCCCGTCTGTAATACCACGTGAACCCATCAGTAAAGAGCTAAATTATCCTCTATACTTCTCGTGTAATCTTGTAACCATCATATTGCATGCTGGGGGGGATGATACCTTTTTTATTTATAATTATTTAAATTCAGGTTAATTAAAACGCCGCAATTGAAAAGAACACATTTCCAGAGAGCTAATGCCTCTTAAGGAAACAGTATATCTTTGTTCTTTTTGTTGATTACTCTGTGGAAAGCACCTTGAGTTGCATGTAAAGGTATGATAGGGTGCTATATAAATAAAATTATTTTAATTAACTTGCTGCACTATGAGCTGGCTTCAGCTTTTACAGAACACTGCTACTGGTTAAAGAAATCCAGTAAAGCACTCTATGCAAGGGAAATGCAAGTTACTGTATGAATTTGAAATTATCTCTTCAAAAATTCTTCCTTCTTTAGTTTCTTGTTTTTTATATAAGTTTCAGACAATATCACTTCATTGCATTTGGGAATCAAAAAAACATTCTGAAAATTAAGAGAACATATGATGTAGAGAAAAACTTAAATGCAAACCATGAAGCCTTCAGAGTTTTGCAGCATGCTTCTGCCGTGTCATTTATTTCTTTATTTATTGTAATGCACCACTGTAGGACATCTGTGATTTCAATGATGTGAAGAGTTGGTGCAGAGCTCAAACATCTCATCCATTAAGTGCCAAATGGATGATGAATGTAAAGGAGACTCTGCATTACAATATTACAATATTAAAGGGGATAGCGAGGAGGTTCACTCAGAATTCAGAAGTGCATGTCTTTAATTTTATTGAAACTGTACTTGCTATGTTTTCTAGGTAAGGACAAATTACGGCCTTCCTGAAAAGTGTACACTTTCAAATGTGAAAGGGACATGCTGTCTATGAAGATGATGCCCTTGATGTCACTTGTACCTTATTTAACTGAAGAGGACACATACTGACCACATATAGGGAGTTCCTAATTTCTTCTTTTTTATGAATGTTAGGGTGCCTGCAAATATCTCTAAGGGCCAAGATATACTTGACTATACTTGCGCGCATACTTCACTGCATTGAATCAGTCTTCAAACATCGAAGCACGCACGTGGATCCTGTTGGAGCTGCAATGTGGATTGCAGTCACACTGCATTATCTTGAAATGGCCGAACCCCCACTTCTTTTCTCTGACATTTTCTGCTTTGCAAGGGTGTATCTGTCTCAAATTTGCTTCCATTTTGTCTGCATGTCTCCTCATCCACTTTCAAAAAGCTAGAGATCTGATGCCTGCTGTTCTGACAACCATGTCTGTCACTATGGATATAGTAAACAACGATGCTGCCATCACATATCAAACTTTGAACACGCACGCCTCTCAGATTTCTGCTGGTACTGCAACTTGCGAACGTGTTGCATTAATTTCTGATGATGTGCTCAGAGGATGCGTCAAAAGCAGCCATGATGCAAGCACGTACGCATTCTGAGCATCAAGTATATCCCGGCCCTAAGTCTTTTTTAATGTGATAAGTACAGTAGCACTTAATCAAAGACACTTAATCATTTGAAGGTGAAGAAGGGTTTAAGTATGGAATGTTGTGTTTGAATTCTAACAATCATTGCCTTGGAGTTTTGACCAGGAGCATTGGATGATCCAGAGTTTCCAGTCACATCAGTCACACAGCAAGGTCACATTATAACATCTTACTGTCTCCTTTCCATTTTCTTTATATAAAATATTTGCCCTTTTTCACAAACAAATGGATCCTGATTACTTTATTTTGACTACCGATTTGCTAATTTCAACTGACATGATGATGAAGCATTTTTGAAATATACCTTCCAATGCAAAGTCACATTTCGGCCTTTGTCACTAGATTTAATCTCCCTCCAAATATCGGGTCCTGCTGAAGGAACTAAAACAAAAAAAGGAAGTTTATTTGAACAGAAGGAACTGATTTCTTTAACAGACATGATAAAGCAATGACATTTCGTCTGACTGTATGATTGTGTAATGGCCTACTGCCAATAGACCGTCTCATCTTTCCTCTTCTTCATTTTCTATCCACTTGTGTTTGTTAGGCACATCATATTAACTACCTGAATGGGTCCTTGACCCATATAACAGTATCTATGTCATCCTGTTATGTAAAAATGCAGCATTTAATCTCATCTAAAGTAGAAAAACATATTCTGGGTTAGGAGTGCTTAGCAAATTTTGGCAAACTCTACTGCAAAAAGAGATTGCAAAGCTGATTTTTTTTCACGGGTTGTCGTTTGCCATTACGGGTACACCTTTGATTTTCCATATATATTGTGGAAACCCAACCCTGACCACAGACAGATACCGGATACCCAAGTCCAAAAACACACACATTTATTGTTCTTCTTTTTCTTTACAGCACCACACAACACACAAATCACCAACAGTCCTCAGTCCTTTCTTCTTTTCTCTCTTTTCCTCTCTTCTCTGGCCGCCTCCACTCCTCTCCCATAAGCTCTGTCCTCTGCCTCCCGACTCCGGCTCCTCGAATGGAGTGAGGCGGCCCCTTTTATGTTGTACCCGGGATGTGCTCCAGGGGCTCGTTGATAATGTTCTTGCAGCACTTCCTGGTGTGGCAGAAGCAATCCGAAACCATCTGGGTGCCCCCTGATGGTGGCCATAGGCCTCAACAGGGTTCAGCTTCTAAGCTTCAATCCTGTGGCCCCGATGCAAACCAGGAGGGCTGCCCACTTGTGTCCCAGGGGAGGTACTGTCTGTGTATGTGTATATATATTTCATGTTTCTGCCGCTCGCGTTGTAAAGAGGGGGGCTGAATGCACCCCAAGGAGATGCGGTCGCTCTTCTGAAACCCGCTCTTAAACCATAATACAATAGGAAACAAATACAGTTTGTTTTTTTTGTTTACCTCCTCTTTGCTTGATCAACTGCTGGCTTGCTGCTGCTGCCGTGCCGCGTGAGCTGAAACATTTAAAAGCCTGTACAGCAGCTGTCCTTTTGTCTCACTGCCTTATCTCTCTTCTCCCCCAGACATCCTCTACTCCTGTTGGGGGTCCCGCTCCCAAGGTCGTGCCCCTTTGAAGAGGAAGATTTTCTATTCTTTTAATTGAGAGATGGAACTGTTCCCTCTGACTAAACACGGAACTTGATTCACTCCTGAAAGAGACTTATGTGTCTGAATAACGTTTCTGTCTCTACAATCTCCTGTGTATCTGTGCAACTCTGTGACCCAAGCGTGACAGCGTGTGTGGATTTCACTTTCACCAAATAACAAATCTTTTAATTCTCGCGGATATGCCTCTTCATTGGGAAGAAACACTACTTTTTCCTGATGGCAACACGAACTAGACGATCTACATTCTTTGTACTTAAAGTTTAAATCAGAATAGCACACAAACCTACAAACAATCTGCGCACTGTCCTTTTTAATACCAAAAACAAGAAATCGCCAGCAGAGACACGAAATGCAGTTTATAGCATTCCATGCAGTTCTTGCCCAGCTTTTAACTCTTTAAAAAAGCTTGAATAAAGTTAGCTGATTTGAAATATTATATTGAACACATTCAAACATGTGTGCCATCCAACAAAGGCCAATATGGTGAAACAACTGCCATTTGACATTGCAGGACTAAGCTGAATTCTGAGGATGATCTGTTAGTCAGAGCAGAAGACATGGACAATCACGGGATCACCAAGAGCTCAAAATACAGAGAAAGCAAGAGAGAGATAAGTTAACAAAACCAAAGATAGTTACTAAAACTCCTAGTCTGAACAAAAACAAAAAAATAATGTTATTATGATTTTTAATAAAAATAATACTTAAAAAGCTTGAGGTAACCGTTCTGAGTGTAGTTGTCTTTAAAGTCTCAAAGTCATTAAATCAAACTCAGCAACGTGATGATAACGTGATAGACAACGGGCAATTTTGATAAAAGATAGATGACTCCACCCATGCTGAAGGCATCTAGAAATGGCAGTACAGCAATGTTAGTGTTGTGAATGCCATGGAGGACGGGCAAGTGTTGTGGATGGATAATGGCATGTCCTCTTGCCAAGATGGAAGACGTCAGGGGGGATGGACAAGCAGAAGTCAGAGACCAGGATCAGTTCCATCCTCCATAAATTAGGCGGCAGCAGTCTGCTGGAGGTGTCCCAGCTTAGACACCTGCAGGGGTTCATGGGAACTGGCTTCCAGAAGTGCAACCCTGTCTGGGTCCCAGGTAGCCACCAGAGGGTGCTGTCACAGGAGTACTGCCCTGGTTCTCAAACAGCTCAGAGGTGCTCCCCACAAGTCATGCAGGGGGACTGTAAGCCATTCCAGGTCCATTATAAAAGGGACCAACTGTCTTATCTCAGAGAGTCAGAGTCAGGAGGCAGTGGGTGAACTGGAGGTGGAAGGAGAAGAAAGAGATTTTGTCTGGTAAGGTGCTGGGAAGATTAAAAATCCATCATTTGAACCTATAACTGTGTTGGGTACTACTGGGTTTAGGGTTTGGAGATCAGTGGCACCACCTACTGGCTGCACTGTAAAACAATAAAAATATTGAATGATAGGAAAAACAATGTAAATGTTCCAAAAACTAATTGAAAACAAATATCAAGCCACAAACACCAGAACTTTTGACAGAAATTCTTTCCTTATATATTCACAACACATATTCACACAGTTATGTCAACAAACTAACAAAATTTATTTTTTGAGAGAACCACAAGAGGTGCAAACAGGCAGAAAAGGATCAGAACTGGGAGATCAAAAGAACAGCAACAAAACTGATATACAATGCCAAACAATGAAGCAAAAGATCTATACCAAAAAAGCAATAAATGATAAAAGTATTTATGCAAAAGGTTTGAAAGCGGCTTTGAATCCGCAGATTAGATGAGGCAGTGCATCTGCAATCGATCTTTTAACCTGCTGTGCTGATCATTAAAAGGTCACAACCCCTGAGGACACATCCCTAACAATGCAGACCTAACAACAGGTTAAGAAAATAGCAGTGATTGTTAACAAGTCAAACTGGAGGTACAAAACAATCCGAAAAAATTACACAACTTCTAAAATATTAGGAAAATCAAAAAAACACCTGCTAGGCTAGGGATTTGCACTGGCAATGGGAAGGTTGCCGGTTCGAATCCCGTAAAACGCCAAAACTGACTTCGTTGGGCCCTTGAGCAAGGCCCTTAACCTGCAATTGCTCCGTCCAGGGTATGACATTAATTTGCATCCAGCCCAGCATGTAGGCCCTCCAACTTGCAGGGAAAAACCTGAGTGCTGGTGACAGAATTGGCACTCCAGCCACCATAAAAAACCTCACATTGGTTCCATTCCATCTGAACTAGTGTGGTGCTGAGGTGTCACTCATATCATGGCTGCACTCGAGTCCTGATCTGGGATCCTGAGTTGGTTTGTCATGTGGTGGGTGCAGCAATGCGCTGTATCAGAACGTGCTCATAACCTTTCTCTCTCTCTCTCAGAAAACCCCCAAAACGAGTTCAAGATCAATCATAACTATACACCGTCATAAAAAATTATGACAAAACCCACATCATAACACACACATGCACAGCTGAGAACATCATTCAAATGCAGCCGAGAAATCTAGAGAGACGTGAACTTCTCTAACATCGAGGACATCAGATTGCTTAAAAGTGACTGGGGGGGCTGCGTCTCAAGTGTTCATATCAGGTTTCATGCTGTCTTGCATTGGCAGAACACAAATCGGACAATTCTTAACTGTATAACAAAAAGTATGGTCATCATTTCCTACAAAAACAGAGCAAACACTCTTCTGTATGGTGAAATCAGGAAACGGTAACAATATGATGGAGAAAAGGGTGTGTACAGTATGTGGTAAGGGTTCACAGAATCATGACACTTGCTAGAAGGTATAAATAATTTACAGCTCTGTTTCCATTTGTTACCCGCAGCGATCTTTGAACTTACTGTGTTTTCCAGTCTGAATCACCTGAGGATCACTCCATTCACTCCATTTCCAGAAATGTTTTTCAGCAGCACAGTGCATTCGGACAGAATAATTTGTGTACACACACAAACCATCCAAAGTGATGGTGTAGACAAAGTTAAGACCTCCATCTAACGTGTGGTTCTTCTGTAATAAAAATAATACCAAGGTGTGTGTGTTTATTATGTTATTAAATGCTATATACTGTATACCCTGCCATTCTGTCTTATATTCTGTAAGTGCCTTGAGCATGGGAAAGGTGCTATATAAATAAAATGCATTATTATTATTAATACTAGAAAGGAGAAATGAATATGTATTTAATAATTTTTACATGGATGTGGAGAGGCTCCCCAAAGCCATGGCAGGCCACTCAAATACACGTCCACACTCCTTGATACCGGGTGTAAAGCCTTGGGTGCGTACAGCCCCATTATCTGTGACACAAACAGGCAGGACACAGGTTTATTCACACGTGGGGCGCTTCCTTCGCTCCCCAGACCTCAGTAAAATGGCACACAATGCTCTTTCCCTTCTTCCTTTCCTTCTCTTCTCTTCCTGTCCGCCTCTAATCCTCTTGGCAAGATTTGTCCTCCACCTCCTGATTCTGTCTCTTCGAATGGAGTGAAGCGTCCCCTTTTATTGGGCACCTGGAGTCCACCAACGAGCTTCTTCCGGCTGCCAAATAGTGCCCCAAGAATGTCCATGTGCCCCCTGGTGGTGGCCACAGGCCCCAACAGAGTTGAGCTTCTATGCTCATGACCCGTGGCTATGCTGGAAACCAAGGGGGCTGCCTTCTGACGGTCCGGGGGAGAAACTGTCCTGTAAATACTCTGTCCCTTAGTCCTTCCATAATCAGGACGTCCGCCACACAGGACAATCAATTCTGAAGTAGTGTAGGTATTTTTTTTTTCTTCATTTTTTTCAAAAAAGATTTGACAAACCTCATACACCATAACAGACTTACCTGTAAAGTTCCACCAATCTGATAGATTCACCCTTCAGTTTCATGGACATCCTACCAAATCCAACAAACTTAAATGCCATTCTTGTTAAATGTGAAGAGCTTTCTGACTTTACTGTCTTTATCTGCTCTCTTGATTGTTCGACATTAATTTAAAAGTAATAGTCTGTGAAGGTCTTGGTCAAAGTGAACACTATAAAAGGCATTACGTACAAGTGACCTCCATAATGTTTGGGACAAAGGCACAGGTGTTGTCATTTCTACTTGGTATGACCAAAATGTGTGCAAATACCCTGCAGGGGGAGAATGAGAGCCCTGGCCAGGAGGGAAGATGGCTTCATACCCAGATGGGAGGCCAGAGTTGAACGACAGATGGAGCGGCCAATGGGACGGGAAAATAACTTTGTGTCTGGCCGGTATGATATAATGGACAGACTGAGAAAAGCCGAGGATTTGGAGTGGTTTCATTCCCCATATGTCAAGTGGCAGTGGTCCTCATATACTGTAGGAACCCAGTCGGGACACCTCCAGGGGTGCTTGGGAGATGGCATCCGGAAGTACAGCCCTGATAGGGTCCCTGGGGATGGATCAAGAGAGAGCGATGTGGGAGGAGGACCTTCCTACTTTCTCCATGGCCCAGAAGTGCTTCCAGAAAGCTACAGCATGACACCAGAAGTATTCATGGGTCCGGGTTAAAAAGGAGCCTGCTGCCACACATGGACGAGTCAGAGTCGGGAGGGAGCAGGCAACACTTAGCCAAGGAAAGAAGAGGGAAGAATTATTAGTCATTTACTATAGAATTGGGGTACATTGCTGGAAAGAGGTTTGTAAAAGTTGCTTGGTGGACTAAATATTCGTAATTGTATTGGTATAGCACATGGTGTTATACAGTGTCTTGGGTTTGGGGCTCTCTGGCGCACCCTGGTGGCCACATCCCTTAAATTAAAGTCAGCAGTGTGCACTTTATTCATGTCTGAATTGTCTGATTTATGATTTTAAACTTTGGAGCAGAGGTGTAAATCAAGAAATAATGTCCTCCACATTATGGATGGCACTGTAAATAAGAATAACAATTGACTTAGTTACATACTTGGTTGCTTCTTCATTTCAATTAGTTCCTCTTACAGTAGATAGGAAGAGCTTGGAGGAAGGAAACATTGCTAAAGCTCATGGAGAAGATTTACAAAAATGATTCTGTAACTCACCAGAATTTGCTTTCCATGGTCTGTTGTGAGCTCAGATTCACAAAGAAGACTCAGAGCTGACAAACTGCCTGCCAGTGTCCAGGATACGTTCAAAGATCGGGGTCCTGTGGCATGCACTGAAAAGTCCGCTGGCACCGGAGGATACACTGTTGAAAAAAAAAACTGGGGCCATCAAATACAGAATTCTCTGTGATAAGAGCACAGCATATTGAAATTATCTGTTATAATTTAATATAACTTGTAATTTCTTTAGAACTCTCCTTAAAAACTCATTTTCGCACAGCTGCATTGTCCATCTTTCCTCTCTACAACCCTCTCTTGACATATTGGAGCTTGACAGAACTGAAACATGAACAGATATGTGGTAAATGGAGTTTTAATATATACTATATAATAGTGATGTCTTACACAAAGGAGGTCAAATGTTTATGTGTAGAGTTTGACAAGATGTCATGTGGACCTTCAAAGTATAACTGGAGAACACCGGAGATGGAATACGAAACTAACTGAGAAGTCGAAAAGGAGGTTAAGAAGTTATACTGTATAATGTACTGTGTAGGGTGCAAGCACTGGAGCTTATGGTGAAGGTGCATAACACATTCATAATGCAGGATCTGGAATTTTGATTCCCATATCACAAAAAGAATAGACCAGACCCATGAGAGAGAAAAAATAATAGACATATTTAAAGATTGCTGGTTAACAACTGTAAGGAACGGTTAAAGAAACTGGATCTTTTAATCATAAGTAAATGATAAATGCTGATCACAATCATAAGTAAACAATATTCAATATACAGTGGATTCAGAAAGTATTAAGACCCCTTCACTTTCTGCACACTCTATTTTGTTATAGATTTAATGCATTTGCCATTTTTGTCCATCGAACTATACTCGATAACCCACAATGACAAAGTGAAAACAGGTCTTCAGAACGGTTTACAAATGCATTAAAAATCAAAACCTGAAATTTCTCATTCATATAAGACCCTTAATTCAGTACTTTGTAGAAGTCCTTTTGGCAACAATTGTTTGGAGTTTTCTTGGGAGAGTTTCTACAAGCTTTGCATATCTGGGTTTGGGTAGTTTACCCCATTCTTCCTGGCAGATCCTCTCAGGCTCCATTAGATTGAGTAGGAAGAGTCTGTAAATCTTCAGGTCCTTCCACAGATGTTCTATGGGGTTTAAGTCCAGGCTTGGGCCGGGCCACCTAAGGACAGGCACAAATTTATCCTGAAGCCACTCCAGCATTGTCTTGCCTGTATGCTTCATGGGGGTTGTTGTGCTGAAAGGTGAACCATCATACCATTCTGATGTCATTTTGGAGTAGGGTTTCTTCAAGAACCTCAAGCTTTCCTGAATTCTGACCAGTCTCCCTGTCCCTGCCACTGAGAAACACCCCCATAGTGTGGTGCCACCGCCACCATGCATCACCGTAGTGATGGTATGGGGAAGATGATGAGCAGTGCCTGGTCCTCGCCAGATGCAGTGCTCAGAGAGTTTAATCTTTACCTCATCAGACAAGATAATCTTTTTTTCCTCATGTTCTTATGATCCTTTAAACTGCCGTATGCCTTTTACTTCCATCTAGCCACTCTACCATAAACCTCTGATTGATGAAGTGCTGCTGAGACCAATGTCCTTCCGACAGGTTCTCCCATCTCAGCAGAGCACCTCCAAGGCTCTGTT
This sequence comes from Erpetoichthys calabaricus, assembly GCF_900747795.2. Taxonomy (NCBI): domain Eukaryota; kingdom Metazoa; phylum Chordata; class Cladistia; order Polypteriformes; family Polypteridae; genus Erpetoichthys; species Erpetoichthys calabaricus. Next base: position 198,247,640 of record NC_041398.2, on the reverse strand, counting down.
AAAGTGACCATTGGGTTCTTGTCCATCTTCCTGACCTGACCAATGCCCTTCTTGCCCAGTTACTCAGTTTGGCCAGATGGCCAGCTCTAAAAAGAGTCTCGGTGGTTCCAAACCTCTATCATTTCACAATTATTGAGACCACTGTGCTCCTGGTAACACTCAAAGCTTTAGAAATAGTTTGATACCCTTGGCCTGATCTATGCTTCAACACAATTTGATCACAGAGGTCTACAGAGAATTCCTTGGACTTAATAGCTTGGTTTTTATCAGGATATGAATTGTGACTCTTTTATATACACAGGTGTGTGTCTTTCTTAAAAATATCTAATCAATTCACTGTGCCATAGGTGGGCTCCAGTCATGTTGTAAACTTCTCAAAACATAATATAAGCAAACTAGAGGTATCTGACCACAATATGGACCACCACAGCAAAGGGTCTGAATACTTCTACAAAGGAGAGATTTTAGTTTTGGATTTTTAATAAATTTTCAAACCTTTCTGAAAACATGCTTTCATTTTGTCATTACTGGTTACTGAGTATTGATTGATGGGCAAACTGTCACATTTTTCTATTCACCTTAATAAAAGGGAAAAAGTCTGTCTGTCTGTCCAGTGGCTATGTCTGTGTCATTCCATAAGATGGCGCATCACAGGCATTTTTTTGTAATAAAATGCATTACATTTGTCATTCCAATAGATGGCGCATCTCAAACATAAGCACTGCTTTTATGAATCCTATACCTAATGGCATATAACAGAGACAGATGAATTGCACGGTGCATTGCAAATGTTAACACTGATGTCTATGTTGATTACTTAGATTTTAACCCATCTTTGACAGGTTAGTGTAAAATTAATGCTATAATGCAATAAAATGTACAGAAAGTGAAGCGTTCTGAATACTTTCAGAATCCACTGTATAACTGTGTTCTATGAGCCTCATTGCTTTACATACATATCTGTTCGACTTGAAAGCTTATGCAGTGCATTCATTCTTTTATTCCTCCAAAGTGAACACCACTTAATCCAGTTCAGTGTAGAAGGAGACTATCCTAGCAGCGCTTGGCCAAACACATTAACCAACATTGGATGGGCCACACGTAATCACACACAAATTCACTCATTCTGGGGCATTTTACACTCTACAACTAAACTAATATGCATGTCTTTGGAAGGGAGAAATGTTGAACGTGTTTGAGCATTATTGTGACTGACAAAAAAATGACCAGGAGAAGGCTGATCAAAGAAAATGAGATATAGTTGAAAAAAACAGAGAGTCAAAACAAAATAATCAAAAAACGACAGGAAGCAGAAACAAAAGGTCTAGATGTTAATCAGGAGTAAGGAGCAAAGCAAGTGGAAACTAAATAAACGAAGCTGGTGCTAGGGTCCAGTTGAGTTTTAGCAATAAGGAATAATACATGAAGTCACCATCGCATATCAGTATTGTCACTTCCATGATATAATTTGCAAGATAATTTTGAATTACTTAAGGCCTCAAAATAGTAACACAAAAATAAAACTTCAACTAAGTCAAAAATAAAAAATAGACCACAGAAACTGAATCATAATGAGAAAAAAAAACACATGAGATACATAAAATACACTGTGGTTTGCAATTTGCAAATCCGACACAAACAGGCTCAGACACAAGTATAAAAACACTAGAGTTTTTATTTGTGGAAAATGCTTCCTTTGTAAGTGTTTCCCACCAGAGCCACGAGTAAAAACACAGTACAGCAAGCACACAACAACTCTTTGGCTTCTCCTCTCTCTCTTTCTTCCAGTCAATGCTCCTCTACTCCTCCTTTCAAGTTTTGTCCTCCATATCTCAACTCTGGCTTCCTGAATGAAGGCAGTGGACAGGCAGGTGAGGCAGAAGCCCAATGATGTAGGACACTGCAGGCCCCGCAACACCACCTGGTGTCACCCATAGAATTCAACAGAGCCGAGTCAGCAAACTCCAAGTCCCATGCAGGCACCACTGCAACCCAGGGGAGCTGTCATCTAGTAATCTCAGTGGGGGTGATAATGCCCTGTGCACACACTATCCCCTGGACCTTCCATTATGAAGGCATCCTGGCTAGGGCCTTTACCAGGCCATCCACCACAACACATATGGCAACACATTAGTATAACAAAGACTACGTCTCAGTCCAATTGCCTGATAATTTATAAGTTCATGCTATGGCTTGTGCAGCCATCTCACGAATCCAGCATTCTGAGTTTAAATCCCATGCCTGGTTGTTGCCTGTAAATAGTTTGAAGTTCATAATGTGTCTGTGTGAACTCTTCTCCCATAACTCACACAAGTGTTTGTGTGTGTTAGGTTAAGTAGCAATTCTAAATCAGCCCCATCGTGGATGGGGTTATTTGTGAGTCAATGTTATTAGCAATCAGACATGACAAAGCAAGGTAGTCTTGTGGTTCCTCATGGATATACATAGAGGGCCTACTTTTAAGCTAGTAAAATAATGTATTTGTACTTCATTTCTGGATTCCTCTATCAGTATAAGGTTGTTCTCTACTTTCAATTTTTCTATTGCAGGGTTTCAATAATGTGATGTCTATACCTACAGCAACGGGAACTGTGTGTAGATTGTGACACCCTGAATAAGATGGTGACTTGTGATGAGTGAAACAGGTAAGTTTTGATTCCCACGCAGTTTCAAGAAGTGATTTCTCAATAGCAATACTCACTAAAAAGAGGAAGGTTTGGAAGGTTTTAAGGGCTTTTGGATGGAAAACAAGAAATATTACTTATCTTTAGGTGTTTAGGTGCTAGTACCACATTTGTAAAATAAATTCTATTTATGCCTCTTGATCATATTACTTTAGAGAAGTGTATTTTTCTTTTTAAATGTGACATATTTTCCACAGGAAATAAAAACACTGAAATGCACATCTTCAGGGAAATTTCACTACTCACAACCAGCTTATCCTAGCTGAGGATGTGTACACTTCCGGTTATTTTATTTATTTTTTTTAACTAGAAATCTTTATTTTAATGACAGGCAGACACACTGCAATAAATACATGACATTTTTTTCGCACAGGAAATAAACCCCTTTCTTCTTGTATGAATGGCACCGATTTTGCATCTACTGAACAGTGTCATCTCCAGACAGAGGAGCAGCTTCAGCGACAGACTGCTGTCAATGTCCTGCTCCACTGACAGACTGAGGAGATCGTTCCTCCTCCACACTATGCGACTCTTCAATTCCACCCGGGGGGGTAAACGTTAATATTATACAAAGTTATTGTCTGTCTGTATGCCTGCATTGTTATCACTCTTTAATTTAATATTGTCTTTATCAGTATACTGCTGCTGGAGTATGTGAATTTCCCCTTGGGATTAATAAAGTATCTATCTATCTATCTATCTATCTATCTATCTATCTATCTATCTATCTATCTATCTATCTATCTATCTATCTATCTATCTATCTATCTATCTATCTATCTATCTATCTATCTATCTATCTATCTATCTATGACACAATTTGACTGCAGTGAAAGTGCATTAACTGAGACATGTGACTGTTCTGTAACTTCAGATTAGTGCAGATGCTTTGCATTTTACAGAAATTGTAACTGTAGCTATGGAATTATGTTATTGAGCTGAACAGAGAGAATGGCGTGTCAGTGCAATGATCCCCATTCCAGAGACTTTCTTCACTTAGGTCACCCCAGTTTAAACTGTATGTGAGTATATCCATAATGAACTGAATCTATCTATCTATCTATCTATCTATCTATCTATCTATCTATCTATCTATCTATCTATCTATCTATCTATCTATCTATCTATCTATCTATCTATCTATCTATCTATCTATCTATCTATCTATCTGTCTGTCTGTCTGTCTGTCTGTCTGTCTGTCTGTCTGTCTGTCTGTCTGTCTATCTATCTATCTATCTATCTATCTATCTATCTATCTATCTATCTATCTTGCAAAGGAAACCACTAAGTTTCACAGCAAACTGCATTTCACATGAATCCGCTCACTCGTCACTAATGCTGACTCTGAGGGCCTCACCTGTAAAAATTTCATTTTGTTGGGTTTCCTTCCACAGCTGACTGACCGGCAGTTATAATGGCTGGTGTGCCCGTGTGTGTGTGTGTGTGATAGTTTGCGCTAGTGCTGCAGTGTGGTCATGTTTTGTGCCCATTACCATCAGCATGTACGGTCGTTTATGAGGGCCCTAAATTAAAATACAAAGGTGAATGATTATGAGGAAAAAAGGTTCAATTTTGGGTTCAAATTGCAAGCAGTTGTTTTGTGCTTATAAACTAAATATCAAAATAAGAGTCATCATCCCAGATAGACAAAGGTTTGCACTATAAAATTAATAAAATGAACAGAATTGTACAACTTTCATAAAATCTACAAGACAAAACCATTCTTACTACCTCTTTCAAGTATGTTGAAAGAAAGATGAGCGACCGCTTCTCCTAGCTGGTTTATTGCTTTCACTGTAACGTTGTACACCATCTGACCAGGAGTGACTTCGAAGACCCCATTGTTCTCCTTAAAGCACTTTTCCATTTCTTTCCTTTGAATCATAAATACATTATTTAGACCATTTCTCAATTGAGCATTGCAGTTCATATAATTTCATCATAAGAATAATGACTGAAACCACCTAGAAGTTAATACTATACTGAATGTTTTAATTACATAAAGAAATATTCCACCCAAAAATGATATTATTTTACATGTTACTTAACCCATGTCATTTGCAGTGGTGGCAGAGAAAATTTTTCAGTCTCATGTTTTGATGCAAAATAAGGAGAAAAGAGTTTATGACATAATGGAGGTCCAATGCTATACAGCCTCAAACAAGGTGACAATAAAGTAACTTGACATGACTTGAAATGCTTCCATGGAATAAAAAATCTTACGTTACTTGTATTGCATAATCCACATATCAGTCACCCAGCTGTATGCTCGAGATGTGCTGAATGCATTCTTTTTTGCTAAGCCTCATGGGAGGCTTTTTTTTTTTTTTTTAAATTGAAGACCCCCCAATCCCCTTCACTTGTTGGCCAAGAGTTGTGTCTTCAATTCAAAAAGTCAGTCTCATGAGGCTTTGCTTTCCAGTTTATGACGTGTGCTGATTATTCCAACAGTAACTATTTAACAACATCTTAGCAAACAAGAAGGTGTTTTGCACATTTTCAGCATTTGACTGGATAACTGACATGTGATGAGCGACACGTGTAATGTGAGATTTATTTTTTTTTTTTGTTCTTTTTTCCATGGACGTTTTTCAAGTGAAGTCACTTTATTGTCACATTGTTTGTAGTTGTACAGCACTGGTCACTATTGGCTTCTATTATGTCATAAACTTTTTTCTCTCCTTTCTGAATGAAAACATGAGAATTTTTTTCTTGCCCACCATTACAAAAGTACACGGGGTAAGTAACATGTCAAATAATATCAGTTTTGTGTGCATTATTCCTTTTAATGTGGTGAAAAAAATGAATGTCCTTTGCAGTTTAGCTATAAGTTTTTATATACAAACTGGAGAAGGCAAATTATATGAAACTTACCAATTGGCTCAGCTTCCCAAGAATTTCTTTTAATAAAGAGGTACCACTTAGATAGATTTTAAATAGATTATGAATTCTTGTAAGCAGCAGAGATGATCAGGTATTGTAATTTCCCATTGTGTGCGCCAACACTTAGAGGACAGTGATCTTACTGAAAACTTGAAACACCCACACTACACTTGCAATAAAAGTATAAAACATAAGGCAACACTCACCCAGACAAGGACAAGCAGTATTTTGTTTGCACATCAGGTGGCATTTTTATAAACTGTCCAGTGTTCCATGAACATGTTACCTTCTGTAGGTCTTGAGTTTCACAGCTTAAATTCCTAGGAGTTTCTGCAGGATCTGCAAATGACCAATTTTGGGGCGATTAGACAGTTACACAGGGCAAAACACAAAAATTAGGGTCACTGTTTACACTATAAAAAATTAAAGTAGGAACAACTATGTAAGTGAACCAATCTGCTTACAAAATAAAAGTAAAGCCCATCTAAAATGGTGCACATCTAGCTCTGTGGTGTTCTGTTGATAAATAACTTGTGGCCATATGGAGCATAGAACTGCTAAAATGAACAGTGTACTGTCTACGCAGTGGGATATTTACAAAGCTTAACGTTTGACCATACCATATAGTATCCACTTTGATCAAATAATTGCAGATGAGTGACTACATACCATACCCATCACCCAATGCTGAACTGGAATAAGTGTGCTGAGAAGAAGAATGAATGGCTGGGTTAACATTATTTGTCCCCTGGGGGAAATTTGGCTTTCTATAGAAGCTCTTTAAATAAATAAATTCATAAATAGGTAGATACATAAATATAAAAACACATACTGTGATCTGAACACGCAAAAAAAAGACTTAAAAGGAAGAAAATTAAAAAGAAAGAAAACATCTGACTTGGCTGTCACAGTCACAGTGACAGCTTTTGGAGAAAGGAGTCCCCATAGCGTTTCTTGACACACTTCTGCTGAATGATTTGTTGGCTGAAAGTCCTCAGTTTTAGTGTGTCAGGGAGAAAATGTGCAGCATTGTTCATAATGGCACTCAGTTTATAAGAGGAGAAATTAAGAACCTGACAGGATTGTTTCTCTCCATAGATAAAGCTGTCATATAATTGCAAGTGTAGTTTGATGGATCTACTTATCTGCTTTAGTGACTTAGTATAAGTATAGCTGCCTGTTTGTAAAGCGGACAAACTCAGTTTGCCTTGGGACAATTTGGAAAGTTTCATGTCTTTGGTGATGCTGTTGACTGCTTCAAGTCATTCACCAGCTAATCCAACCATTTTCTAATTCTGTTATTTGTGCTTGGTCAGGATTGAAGAGAGATAGACTCTTTAAGAGTAAATAATATCATTAAGTTTTATGTGTAACTAAAGTTGAATAGACCCTGTTCTGGAAAAGTGAAAAAATGAAGAATGAGTAGAAAGGAATTTTAAAGTAATGTAATTTCTATACACTTTGTGATCTCTCCAGATATGGATGGTCATCCATCCATCTTCTAAACCTAATTTCTTATGGTTAACGTTGCAGTTGAAGTAGTCAAAATCCTGATACATTAAAGGAGGACCTTTACAATTAATTGGAGATTCATCTGTTAATAAGAAAATTAACTTTTAAAATTAAGACAAAATTGATGTAAAGAAGGAAATTTCCCACACTAGGCCCAGAACTATATTTAAAAATTTTACTGTTTTACAAAAGATCGTTGACAGAAATGAAAAACCAAAATAAATTACAATTTCAGCAAAAGAATAGTTGTTAGAATCACATCTATTCATATCTGCTTGCCTATCATTAAGTGGCAACATAAGTAATTGACAATGACAAAGAAAAAAACATTAAAATAAAAATTTGAAAACAAATCTGCTACTGTGATTAAATCTTTGCTAAATTTCATAGCAAAGTAAAACAAATTTGATAGGCAGTTTCAAGTTTAGTAGATTAAGGGTTGTTGATCGAAAAGTAAAATACCTTGTCATTTTGTTGTTTCCTGATATGTGTTTTGGAGGAAACTTCCTGTGTTTAACCCTCACAATGTCTTCAAATGCTCACTCAATGCTGTGTCTTACAGGTCTTTTTATGCCCTGATTCCAACACCCGTCAGATTTAGATTTTATACCCCAAGCCTATTTTATACTGACTGTTGTACTGATGAACCTAAGTTTGAAAATAGATGACATTTTGTATGGTTTTATGGATTATCTTGTTTTGCAAGTAAGAATAGGAAGAATATTTTTTGGATCAGGAGGTATGACATAGTTAGAAGGCTAAAAGGGCCGAAATTGAAAGATCAAGAAATTAAGCATCAGATTAGAAATGAGATTCAAAAATCAAAGTCAAAAAATAGCAAGAGAAAGGTCAGTCCCAGCAAAAAAAAAATATTGAGTAATCCATTTAAAGAAAAAAATAAGTTTAACAAAAAAAAGGTTTTGTATCTGCAAACTCAGATAAGGAAGTGCTCAAAATGGGGACCGCTTAAGCCATTGTGTTGTAATCAAAAGGTCACAACCTTTGATAAAACACTCCTAACAATGTGGGTCCTGATATAACGAAGGAAGAAACAAATAGTGCCCTCTATAAACAACCAACATGGTGGTGTTGATGGTGCAAAATAATTAAAAACACAAAAAATAGGCAACAATTCAATGAACCAACCTCAGAATTAGATTCCTTGCCTTGAAAACCCTCTAAAAGGAGTGTAACAAAATATCTTTTAATACCCAAAAGCCCATAAAATATTTTAAACAACCCAATTCATGACAGTTTCATTTTATATAATTATTGTATCTCCTTAAACTTTGTTCGTTACGTTTTGTATCAAAATGTGTTTCTGGGGTTGTGTTGTTTTCTCACACCATCTTCGTTTTTTGGGTGTTGCTCTTTTGAGTGTCAGTTGTTATAGCATTACTATGCAACAACCCTCAGAGGTGCACCATACACTTCTCAGTCATCCGAATTTGTACATATTCCTAAAGAATTTGCCTTATGACTGCCGGTATTCATTGTTAGTGCCTTAGACACTTTTTCTGGATTGGACTTTAAATTTTGGTTTAGTGTTTAGAATGGACTAAAGATTGCTCAGTTTCAGCCCTTACCTTGTATTTTTGACATCTCTTCTCGATCTCCTCCATTAGTCTAAATATGTTCTGTTTCTCTTGGCCCGCACAACAGATTATAACCAAACAAAAAACACTAAATAGAGAGTAAAATCTGCAAATGTATGATGGGTCAAAATTGACCCAAAAGAAATGACAATGTTCAAAATGTGTAACTGCTTTACAATTTGATATTTGGAAACTTTTTTTGCTTATTTGTAAAGGTAGGTGTTGTGAACTAGAGAGCCCAAAATCACAAAAGAGTCTCAAAATACTCAGAATGCCCACTCAAGGGGAATATTACAGTCAGACACTGGCTAGTAATAATGACAAACACAGGATATTTATAAAGTAAAAGATTTATTCTTTTTAAAACTGCTATGTAATAACATGAATCTCAGAGAAGCACGAAAATGAATTGCCAACAAAGGCAATCCAAGGCCAAAAAAGTCCCAAAAAATCCAAATCCAAAGAGTGGTCAGAAACAGAGCAACAAAGGTCAAAAATCCAATACATCACAGAAGGAAAAAGCACAGAAATAATCACAAGAAACACTTACCAACTTCCAAATGCATTTGAATGCACCACAAGGGACTGTGGATTGTCCCTGACTTTATAGGGCTGAGGGCAGTCCCTTGTAGTGATAGGCAAGTGGCCCCACCTCTTGGGGAACCACCCACAAAACACAAGGAACATAATATAGGCATAAGGAAAAAAGTAAAAAATTAACAAAAGTAACCGTCATATTAACAAAAGACTCAAAAATTAATAATAAAAAAAAAACATAAAACAAGAATTTCATTCCCAGCCAATGGAAAAAATCCTAGCTGAAATATAACAGTAGGGAATCTTCATACAAAAGTTCACATTTCTGTGCACACATTTACAATATTTTATCTATAATAATAAAAGGCAAAGCCCTCACTGACTGACTGACTCACTCACTCACTCACTGACTGACTGACTCACTCATCACTAATTGTCCAACTTCCCGTGTAGGTGGAAGGCTGAAATTTGGCAGGCTCATTCCTTACAGCTTACTTACAAAAGTTAGGCAGGTTTCATTTCAAAATTATACGCGTAATGGTCATAACTGGAACCTCTTTTTTGTCCATATACTGTAATGGAAGGCAGCAAGATGGCCGTAGGAGACTGAGTTGCGTGTCGCGTCATCACGCCTCCCACGTAATCACGTGAACTGACTGTGAACTCAGTACGTAGAAAGAAGGAGGAGCCCCAAAGAGCGCTGAAGAAAACACTCATTACACAATTGACAAGGCAGCGAAACAATAAGAAGCGAGTGAGTGACGCATACAAGCATCTTCATAAGACACGAGGTATAAAAAAGCACGGTGTAAACCGTAAGTCTAAATTAACTTTATAGAAACACTCCCGCTGCCGTTTGCAATACCATATTCGCGAGATACAAGTTTAATGAGAAGACACGAGGTATAAAAAAGCACGGTATAAACCTAACCTTAAATTAACTTTATAGAAACGCTCCCGCTGCCGTTTGCAATGGCATATTCGCGAGATACAAGTTTAATGAGAAGACACGAGGTATAAACGAGAGTTTGCATCACTTTGTAACAGAGTTAAAATTGCTGTAGCGAGAAACTTTTAACTGCCAGGTCTTAGCTAACATTAAATAAACCCGTGGACATCGCAACATCACACAAGAGAGCGGCTCACGTTAAGTGACTGAACGCAGCAGGAGTGATCACTTCCATGAATCAAACCTGTTCAAAAAACACATTACACAATTGATAAAGTAGGAAAAGAATATAAACAAAGCACGGTATAAACCGTAACTTCAAATTAAGTTTATAGAAACGCTGCCGTTTGCAATACCATATTCGCCCCTGCGAAGCGCGGTGATTTTGCTATATATATTAAACTATTTCAACCATTGTATGATCTGCTTCTCGCAACTGAAAGAGGGCACCGTAGCAGAAGTTAGCCGACTTGCTCACCAACCACAAGCGTTACCTGGTAGGTAACCACCCATACAATCAGATTGTGAATCAGACTACGAATGCCTGCAATGTAATTACCCCGATCTACATGCTGTCAAATGAACGAACCACACGCCGTAGCACAACGTTAGGGGCTTCGCCTCTACGTCCGAGGATCGATTCTAGTAAGGGAGTGCAGTGACTGTGTACTCCTAATGAGCCCACAATTACGGCGAAACACGTGTCGCATACTATGCATCTTCAAAGCACGGTGTAAACAGTAAGTTTAAATTGAGTTTATACAAACGCTCCCGCTGCCGTTTGCAATACCATATTAGATGACTTTGTAACAGAGTTAAAATTGCTGGAGCGATAAATTTTTAACTGCCGGGTCATGTCGCGTGTTCTTGGGTAGGTACACCAAAAAATGTATACATTTATGCATGTAATGGGCAAACAAAAAATGTACTATACCCGAAAGCACTACAGTAGTACTCAATGTATCTTTACTTCTTAAATGTTAATGTTTTATTGTTTAATAATTTATACGCTTCTTATATGTTATTCGGATTCTTTTATCAAAATACCAGTAACAGCGCACTGCACGATAACGTGGAGTGAATACACTTGACATGACCATTCATAGTATTTATCCTCTTTCTCTGTACGTTTACCATTCGTTTGCTCAGAGGTTGATGAGCTTGCTGCTTAATGAGCAGCTCTTGACCCTAGCGTCCCGCTGCTTCTCTTCTTTCGTCGGCATCTTTTCCCGTTAAAACTGATTTTTTTTAAAACTTAGTATGTTTTCTTTAATTTTTCAGTTAAGCTGGCACTTAAGTCTTCAATCTGCCTCAAGAATGATTAGCGGAGGTGGTAAAAAATGAAAACGTCAGCCGTACGCATCCGCCACGCACGCACTGGTGCGCGCAGCTGTGAGTTGACTCTACAATAAAATAAAATACAGAAAAAAAGAGCAATAACTTGCAGCACTGCTATTCAATTACACTTGCCTAACGCCTCTCCTAAGGGGAAATACTGTGGGATCTGGGCATCCGTCAAAGCAGCAATCACAAGCCCGATTAGAAAGCGGGAAGCTGTGATTTGTCCTCTCCCTCCCATGTAACAATCGCAGCCCGTGTTGCAACGCACTATGTATGTATATGTATATATGTGTATGTGTGTGTATATGTATGTGTATATATATATATATATATATATATATATATTTGTTCATATGTGTGGGAAAGCGAATAGTAGACGTGACGTAGTATATGTGTACCAAATTTCAAGTCAATAGGTGAAACGGTTTGCGAGCTACAGGTGATTTAAAATCCTGGACAGACAAACGAATAGCCACGGTAGCGTATTATAGAAGAACATTTTACTGTTTAATAATTTATATTTATATGCAATGTGCTTCTTATATATTACTTCATATTCTCATATGATAATGATGTTAATGTTGTTTATATTGGGATATAAACAAACGAACTACCCTAAATGCAGTGGAAAAGTCATTAAAGTTAATGGTGGGTCAAAACTGACCCAAAAGAGCTGGCAAGTAAGCATTTTTTCTTATTTTTTATTGTTTATGAATTGGGTAAAATGTAGAAGTCCTAATCAGATTAAATTTAAGGTGCCTTTTCAGACACAAAAACAGATTTGACTTAACTCTATCCAGTCATGAAATTATGCTGTGATACTCACATATTACGAAAAAACTGCTTCCTTCGTGTACTGGATCTTCTTCAGGACTAGACACAGTACATTCAATGTCAAAAGAACCATAGGGAACCATTGGAAGGTTCTTCACTGTGATGGCTTTTGCTGTGCTGCTGATGTTTATAAGTGGATATGGCCTGTTGTTAAACATGATGGCTGCAGTTGCGTTCTCTTTATGCACACAGCAAGCATTTAGAGTAGATCCTGAAGGAAGTGTTTTTTCTTTAGGAAAAATCATAACTTCCTCTGTGGTGCCTTCTTCTAAGTGAAACAAAAAATATAAAGAGTTGAGATTAATTGAGTGGATAAGTATGTCGAATGTCATCTGTTCTGTAAATTGTTACCCATATGTTCATCCATTTTTTCCTGTTTAGTTATTGCATAGATGCACAGCCTATTCACACAGTATCGTATACATGATTGGAATCAGTCCTGGAGGCGACACCAGTTAAGCCAAACTAAATTAATAAGTTTTAAGTTTTCTCATTTTCATTTATTCCCTTTAAAAACTAGCTAACTCATTTGAAGGGTGGCAATATACCAGTCTATCACAGGATAGGTTTTTAAAAATTGAATGAAAAGCCACCATCGCATATTGAATTTTAATATGATTAAAAAGAGACATTCTCTAGTTGGCTTTATATGTTAATAAAAGTTGTTGTATATGTTGTTAATAATTTTATTTTGATTCCTAGATAAACTGGTCACAAGTATGGCCTATTTTGTTTGTTGTTTAAAAAAGTACAGCTGCTTCACAGGTTGAGTGAATGGAGTTCAAATCCCTGCTTAGCTGCTATCTAGGCAGAGTGTGCACATTCTTCCCTAGTCTGAGCAAACTGTTGCTTTGCACACTCTGGGTTAGCCTGACATCTACACAATGCTGGTTAGCTTAATTGGTGAATCATAATTAACTTTCATGGTCATGCACGTCAGCATTTAAGTGATTATGTGCCATTGTTTTAGTTTCTGTTTACTTTTTATCATTTTGATTGATCAGTGGGTTAGTGAGCTGCAGTATGGTTTCATGCCAAGAAAGTGCACCACAATGTTTGCTCTGATTATGTTGATGGAGAAGTTTAGAAAAATCCAGAAATGAGTTGCATTGTATCTTTGTTACCTGGAGAAAGCATATGACAGGGTGCCTCGAGAGGAGCTGTTGTATTGTATGAGGAAGTTGGGAGTGGCAGAGAAGTACGTAAGAGTTGTACAGGATACGTATGAGGCAAGTGTGACAGTGGTGAGGTCTGTGGTAGGAGTGACAGATGCATTCAAGTATGAGGTGGGATTACATCAGGGATCGGATCTGAGCCCTTTCTTACTTGCAATGGTGATGGACAGGTTGACAGATGAGATTAGACAGGAGTCCCCGTGGACTATGATGTTTGCTGATGACATTGTGATCTGTAGCGATAGTAGGGAGCAGGTTGAGAAGACCCTGGAGAGGTGGAGATATGCTCTAGAGAGGAGAGGAATGAAGGTCAGTAGGAACAAGACAGAATACATGTGTGTAAATGAGAGGGAGGTCAGTGGAATGGTGAGGAAGCAGGGAGTAGAGCTGGCGAAGGTGGATGAGTTTAAATACTTGGGATCAACAGTACAGAGTAATGGGGATTGTGGAAGAGAGGTGAAAAAGAGAGTGCAAGAAAGACATAGCAGCACTTGAAGCTGTGCAGAGGAGAGCAACCAAGTGCATCCCAGGACTTAAGGACATGTCTACTCTGACAGACTCAGAGAATTAAACCGCTTTGGTCTCAAGCAGAGGAGTCTACATGGGGACCTAATCCATGTCTTTAAAATTCTCACTGATGCAGAAGATCCAGCTGAGTTCTTTCAAATTAATGGTGAACCACATATTCAAGGACATCAGTAGAAATTAAGGGAAAGTGAATTAAAGACTGAAACCACAAACTTTACACAAAAAGTTAAGGACATCCGAAACAGACTATCAAGACAAGTTGTTGAAACAGAAACCTTAGCAACCTTAAGAAGTGTCTGGATTGTTATATTTCTAATGTTCTTATGTTGTCATGGCAGTTGGGCTATCCACACATTTAACCCCATTTTGCATAGCACCTCCACTTATGCTTCTACAATTGCCTGGGAAGTGATCACACAAAGCAAAATACAAATTTGGGAGATTGTCAAGAGTAATCTTGACGGGCAGTGGTCATTACACTTAAGGCAGGACAACAATTACGTAAAGTATGGGAACAAACAGATAAGTAAACAACCACACTTATGGTGCCTAGCTCTGTCTTGCCAACAGGTTCTGTCTTCAGTTGAAAGTGTAGACATGTGGCTTGGCCTTAAATAACTCAGGCATTGTGACATCACAACCCATTTGGTGCGGGTGAATGACATTAAAAAGATAATGCATTTGTAGCAACAGAACTCTGAAGTTGTACCAGTGATGACGTCACTGGCGAGATCCATCAAAAACAATAAAAAGGAGGAGAAATAAAAATAATGGCACAAAATGACTTAAGTGTTGACAATCTGAATGAGTGTGCTCTGTGGTAGGTTGATACTATGTCTGGTCTTGGTTTCTGCTTGCACTAGATGTTGCCAGGATAGGCTTCGGCCAACTGAATTTGGATTAAGAGTTAGAGTGTACTCACACTGGCAATTTGTCCCGTGCCCGAGCATGTTTGTCTGCATGTTACCCCACAAAGTCTAGTTCATTTGACTAGTGTGATCACTCCGTGCTGCGCCAAGCGTACCATGCCTTGGCCCGCTTGCAAGAGGTGGGCCCGAGCACAGTTCAATAGCATTCGAGAACAGTGTGTGATTGCTAAATGTGCCTGAGCACGGAAAACAGACATGACGTCAATGATGCAACAAGTCAGATAGTGCAATTCTCATTTCTTTCAATATCTTTTGAGTTAGAAACAGGCTTTTATTCTCACCTTACAAGTGAACGTGATTTGCAGTTGGTAAGAAAAGCTGCAAATTCCTGCCTTAACATCATTTGCCACTATAAAAATCTTCTCGGACGTGCAGCATGATTAACAGCAAAATGCTGTGCTGCATACTCAATAAATCTGTAAGAGGGCAGAGCGTTATCCTACCCTACACGACTCCAAAAGAACCACAAAATAATTTAAATAATTTTGAAATGCATGCTGTTACTCCATGTTCGGATCTTGTTTCGGCTTTACACAAAGTCGCATGGTCATGACGAAAGCGTACCCGGGCCCAGAACTTTAACTACAGTGTGAGTGCAGGCCAGTGAGGGGATTAGGGATGGGTGGCAATCATGCTTGGGTACGGTACAGAACAAACGTGCCTGGTGTGAGTACACCCTTAAAGAAAAGCTATAACCAGTTAGTGTCTTAGTACCACTTGAAAGATTCAGCCTAGTAGAGAGCAGAAGGGAACCTCATCATGCCAATTATGGGCTCTGCCTTTATTATAGTGGAAATGCTTTCGCTGGGTTTCCTCACCCTTTAAATATTAGAACAACATAAGTAACTAGGGGTGGAATTTCTACAAGGGTGAACCCATGGGTTGTGCAAGGCATTGTGAAGCCCAGTTGACTTTTTATGACCAGTTAGTGTTTTAGTGTCATTTGACATGGTCAGTCCAGTTCACAACAGTAGGGAAACTCACGATGCCATGTATTATAATGGAAAAGTCACCTTCAGGGAAACCATGGGCTGAATTGTGCTGGAGTACCAGGGATCTAGAAGGGTGTCCCCATTTGTTCTAGAGGGCATTCCTAACCTAATGAGGATTGAATCTACTTCTGCTCACTTTAGCAAGCTTCCAGTTGGAACTAAGAGCTCAGATGGTAGGTGAAGACAGACCAGAGGTGGCAAAATGTGTTGTAGTTTATAGTAGGTCGTGGGGGAATGGGTTAGGTATCCTGCATAGTAGTTTAGGAACTTTTGGTCCTAGTTTGCACCATTTACCAAACACTGCCTGGCTAGTTGACATATTAATCTGCATGCTTTTTCTTTATTTATGAGTTTTAGGACAATGAAATAAATTTTTCAAGAAGGATGAAATGAAACATTTAGTCATAAGTACAGTAAGCAGAGGCCAGAAACAGGTAGTCAAATACCTCCTGTAGCCCTCATTTGTTGGTAAAGAGTCCTGTCTTCAATTCAAAAAGAGGCTTCAGTTTCCTGTTTAGGAGGTGTATATATTTAATATTGTTTATGAAAAAGCATGTGTTCTGTATGTTTTGAGCATATGACTGAATGACTGACATGTGGATTATGCAACATGAGTAATGTGAATTTTTTTTCTTTTTCTTTCTATGCACATTTTATACATCATTTGCAGTAGTACAACACTGGTCACTATTAGCTTCTTATATAGCATGTGGTTTTTTTATCTTTCCATTAAAGATGTGTGTGGTCAAGCAAGGGAACTCACAAGTCTAAAATGAATGTTAGGGTGCTGACCGGGTTGCCACTTTTAATAACGGTGCTGGCAAAGCAAATCAAGCAACCCCACAATAGCACAAAAAAGAACAGCTGTTCAGCTGTAGGACCTCCAAAAAATAGCTAGGTAGCTCTGAAGAGCAGTCAGTACCTAGGTGGGAGCTCCATCTGGCAGTTTGCTTTTTCCCAAACGAGATGCCACCTTGATCTTACAGTTTTTGGACCAGAAGGGGTGGAGTCAGTTTCCCTCAATGGGCATCTTCTTGTAGAGACAGTACCGTGAGTCCTCTCATGCCCTGGCATAGTAGTGCTTACCTATGATGACCCCGAAAGATGACCCTCAGACACACATGTGTGACACGTGAGATTAAACATTTTTCCTTGCTATGACTAAAAACTACATGGGGTAAATAACAAAAACATAATTTTTAAGTGGAGTATTCCTTTAAAGGGCAAAGCTGTTGTCACCATCTTAACATGACGTAATGAGAATAGCAAGCTAATAAAAGAGCTATTATACAAGCAAATGTCGCTGAATTTGCTACAATATATTTTATCCTAAGGGACATAAAAATGCCAAAATATTCATGTGGTATACTATATAGTCCTCTCTCTCTCATGTGGCGCATTGGCACACTCAGTGCTCATAATGGGTTACATCCTGACAGAAATGATGAATGGCAGATTGGCAAATAGAATTTTATCTGCTGAAGCTGCTTACCCAGTTTATTCTTATAAGTTATTGCACAAAAAATGTCTCCTGCTCATCTTTCAAATCTCTTCCACTGTTTTTCCTCCCCCACTGCCCTTTCATTCACCCCATCAGTGACACATCACCCAACTAAATTCCTGACTTCATGATACGCATACAGGGAGCTGCCTTTACACATTCTTCTGGAGTTTACTTTAGGCCAAGTCTGACATCCCTTCTACTGTCGGGGGTCTCGTGCTGCAATGTGACGGAGCCCTCTGGTGGATCCTGGGGTCAATACCCATTAAAGGCAGGTTAGAACTCAGAGGTTCAGAGTCTGTAAGACAACCAATGGCCTGCCTTCTTTTCCATTTTGCCTTTGTGCCCACCTCCCCAAAGCTTCTATATCTCAGTGACATTGTCAGGCACCTTTATCATGATTTGCTGTTCTGTGTAAATCTTGTAGATTTCCTACCAGAGGAGCCAATTCCCCATTTACCTTTCTGGAAAGCAGCCATAACATGTACTTCTGGACCACCAAGTCCACTGATAGACGAATCCTAAGTGGATCCTGTTTGTCCACTGCTGGTCACAGAGTCTCTGTAATTGCCAAAGTGAGTTTCTCTTGTTTTCTTCATCCTCTTTCTTGTCCTGTACTGGACACAAGCTGTGTATTCATTTTTGAGCTTGTTTACTCAAGATAAGGGTGATGGGGGCTGGAGCCTGGCCTGACCACTTTAGCAACAAGAAAGGAAACAGCCTTAGACTGAGTTCTAGTTCATTATGGTGCTTGCATGTACAGCCACATTCAGTCATATACATCAATTTAGAATCTCCAGATACCCTAACATGCATGTCTTTGGGGTGTCTGGGTAAGAGCAGAGTGCCCAAAGTAGATCTTCTTACCCTTGCATGGCAAGACAATAAATGGATGGATGGCTGCATGGTTGGATTTTTATATTGGTATATTTGTTAATGAATGATTTTGCTTTAAACTACTTTGCTTGTTTTTAGTTATGATTATACACGGATGAGCTAAGCTCACTGAAGTGGTTGTACTTTTCAATTGCAGAAGTATATTTTACCTGAAACAGGCTCCAAGTCAACCCACTCACTCCAAGTGCTGGACTTATCCTCCATTGTTCGGATTCGTACAGAATACACTGTACATTCCAATGGAAAATCTGACTGCCAAGACCATGAAAAGTGCATGTCTTTGAAAAATGTTGTGTTGAAGTAATCCTGTAAAAACAGCAAGGACAAATGTTACCTAAAACCATCCCCGAGAACTCTTAATTCAATCCATCTACCCGTTTTTAAACTGAAAGAATCAATTTCAAGGTCATGGGGAACCAGCATCTGCCCTGGCAGCATTGGGTGCAATGCTGTAACTAACTGCGTGAAACATCACTCCATCTCAGGGCACATTCATGTACATACCCACACACACTCATAGTAGACCATTTTAGGATAATAAATGAGCGTGTATTGCATTTAATTAACATGTACAAAGAAACTGTACCCATGGAAAATGTTCACAATTTATATGGACGGTGACCAGACTGGGAATAGAGCCTGTTTCTCTATGTTTTGAAAAACTTTTTAGATTGTATCTACTCTCGTATCATTTAATAATTTTTGAATGTTACTTTTCTAATTGTTTTTAAATTTTACTAATGTTGTATCAACATCATTGTGGCACTGTCTTGTGTTTTATTTTTCATGGCCATGGCATGGTTGTTACCAGTGACATACAGTACATGAGAGGCTTAAGATGCTATTTAAGATGGTGGTATACTGAATTTGTTAACCATGATTTGGATAAAAAGCAAAGATAAAAGGCAATTTTAAAATTGCGACATAACCGCAATGGACAGAAGTTGATGCAATACAACACATTCACAATGGCTTCTGAGTAGTTTGAACATGAACAGCACAGCATTGAAGTCAACGTCAAATAAACATGGAGGCTCTGCTTCAGTATTGCACCATTGATGAATCATGTGGTTTAGCAAGAATTCTTTGGGCAGAGGGAGTGAAACCTGTTGAAATTCACCAAAACAAGTGAAAACAGTATGACTCCACGAAAAGATTATGAAAGGGTAGAGAGGTTTAAAGTAGGAAGAACAAGTGTAACCGATGAAGCTCAATCTGGTCGAACATCAACATCGTGCACACAAGCTAACATGGCAAATTCCTTCATCAGAGAAGAATGACAGATCATGTTGTTTGTTGTTGCTCCACATTTGGATATCAGCTATATATTATACATGCCATAGTGCATGATGACTTGGGGTACCGTAAAGCTTGCACAAAATGGGTACCCAAACAGTTTACTGATCTGTGCAAGCAACAATGCATGGAGGTTCCAACCCAATTCTTGATCAGAGTGTTTAAAAGTGGATTGTCACTGGAAATGAGACATGGGTCTATCACTAAGATCCCTGAAGCAAGAGACAAGGCATACAATGCAAAGTCCCATCCACTCTAGTAAAGAAGAAATTCAGACGACTGGCCCAAGAAAATAATGATGTCCGTCTTTTGGTGCATCTTCAGGAACATGGACAATCAGTGACCAATGAAATGAAACCTGAAACCTGCATTTCACAGCAAAAGAAAAGGCATGCCGTTCCATGACTATGCACATCCCCATTCAACAGACACAGCGGTGGAGGCATTGCAACAGCTAAGGTTTCAACGTTTTCCACATTCACCTTATAGCCCTTATCTAGGATCATGTGAGTATCACATCTTCCAGATTCTGAGGTGGCTGAAAAGCTTCTTCTCCCAAGAAATGAACAAATTAGTGGAATGATGCAAAAAGTGTATCAACCTGCAGGAAGACTATGTGGAGATGTAATAGAACTGTTATGTTCATCTGTTCACAGTTGCCAGTATTAAAGGGTGAATTGCATTTACTTTTTGATTTATCCTTGTACATATATAATATATAGTAATAGAGGAAATGGCATCCCAGCTGAGGTGGACCCTGTTTCCTTGCCTGGCTTGGTGACCTGTATGTTGGATGGTCTGGAGGAAAGGCAGTGTGTTTCCTGTTTAAGCCAGAAAGCCAACATATTAATAAAGTATCTATCTATCTATCTATCTATCTATCTATCTATCTATCTATCTATCTATCTATCTATCTATCTATCTATCTATCTATCTATCTATCTATCTATCTATCTATCTATCTATCTATCTATCTATCTATCTATCTATCTATCTATCTATCTATCTATCTATCTATCTATCTATTAGGAGAAACAGATGTACTGACATCCTGGCAATGGTGCACAGAAGATTATTACTTGATCAGGAGGCCAGCGTAATGGATGCACTGTGTAATGGATGGAGCATCCCAACTGGGTTGGTTGGCTTTCCATTTCCTGGGCAGGAAGCCAAAACAAGTGGACAGCAGTGGAAGACTGTGTCCTATCTGCATGTCATTCCTCAGTACACTGAGTGACAGCATCACTCTTAGTGAGCCTCATTTGTACACCCATAGGGAAGCATGGGAACTGTGATTCCATAGGGCCCCTTTGGGGTTTCTTGGGTGCCATTAGGAGAGCAGTTGGAAGGAGGATCTTTCGTCCCCTGTCCCAACCCAGAAATACTTCCTGGAGACATTGGTTTGGCACTAAATCTACTCCTGGGTCAGGTTTAAAATGGAGCCCTCCTTATCAACCAGGGAGTCAGAGTCAAGAGAAGGTGGACAATTCTTGCCTCGGAGGAGTGGAGGAACGAATGAAAGCACTACAATGGCCGCTATATATATATACATACATATATATATATATATATATATATATATATATATATATATATATATATATATATATATATATATATATACTGTGGTCAACAGTCGGGTCCCATGCCCAGCCGCTGCTTATGTTCCAGGGGAGCAGCCATAGATAGCTCAGTACTTCCCCCAGGATGCTTGGTGGCAGCCTCCCTGGCCGACAGTGATTCCCAAACCTCCTGCAGGGCTCCATGGGAGATGGAGTCCTCCACAGCCTGGTTGGGGACTGGGGTGGCCGCTAGGGGGGGCTGTCTGGTTTCAACAGCCTGGCTGGATGAATCTTCAGCCCACCCAGAAGTGCAATTAGGACCAGGTGGTCAAGCACCTGGAACGCTTCTGGGTGGGTTTTAAAAAGGGCCAGCCACCACCACTCAAGGAGCCATGGTCGGGAAGAGGAGGACTACGCTTGCGGAGGAGTGGTGGTAAAAGAGAGAAACTGTTGGTGTGTTATAAGAGTGCTTATGGACTGTGTATTGCCTGTGGGTCACGGGGAAGACATGCGCCCATGGGTGAAGAAAATAAAAGTCTTTGTTGGTTTTATGCGTGCCTCTGTGTCTATCTGTGTCGGGTCAGGCGCTTATATAGCGCCTTGTTACAATATATATATATATATACATATATATATGTATATGTATATATATACATATATGGTTTCTATATATATATACAGTGGAACCTCGGTTTACGAACGTCTTGGTACACGTACAAATCGGTTTACGTCCAAAAAGTTCGCCAAACTTTTGCCTAGGTTCACGACCACACACTCGGTATACGAACAAGCCAGGTTCCTTTTTTGGTTTGTACATGTTCAGTCTCTCCCTGTGCATTTCCTGTGCAGCGAGCAAGAGAGAGAGCGAGAGAGCGCGACACACACACACACACACAGAGGCAGCGCGAGAGAGAGGCAGATGCACACACACACACACAGGAGCGTGCAAGAGAGACGCGCACGCACACAGGAGCACGCTAGAGAGACACACACAAACAGGCACTCCAGGGTCGCAAAAGAGAGACACACGCACACACACACAGGCGCGTGAGAGAGAGAGAGTGAGAGAGCGAACGAGAGAGGGAGGGACACATAAGGTAGAGAAGGCTTGTTTTTGTTTTCAGTTCTGTTTACAGTGATGGGTTCACAGCGTGCATTATTGCAATGTTACTTTTCTTGGTGGTTTATTAAATTACGGATTTTTCAAATGTTCATTTTTTTCCCCTGTGCTTAAAACTCATTAAAAAAAAAGTGTTTTTAGCGAGCGGTTCCTAGCACTATAGCGCGAACTATTGCAGTGTTAGTGTTCTATGTTGTTCAAGGTTTTCTCAGTGTTATTCAATGTTTTTTATACTTAGTTTACTATTACGCTGTGCATTCTGTGGTATAATTAACTATATTTGTGCTTAAAAATTTAAAAATATATATATTTACATACAGTTCGTACGGTCTGGAACGGATTAATTGTATTTACATACAATCCTATGGGGGAAATTGCTTCGGTTCACGACCAAATCGGTTTACGACCAGAGTTTTGGAACGAATTATGGTCATGAACTGAGGTTCCACTGTATATGGTTTCTTGAGAAATTACTAAGACCTTTCTTTGCCATTTTTCATAAAGATGACAAAGAAGGTAATGGTGGCCTCTATAGGCTTTACACCATCTTTTCATTTATTTCTGCTGAAACTCTGTCATCAAAATGGGCTAAAATAGACACTTCCACTTACTACAGGAATTCCACCCTAGTACTAGTTCATTGTTTTTAGTCAGTTAAGAACTCAGAGTAAGAGCATGTACGTAATAACAATACAAATAAAATGTTCAGAATGGGGCAACCTCTAAATGTGTCACAGTGAAGCCAAAATTTGACAGGTAAATAAGCCATCCCTAATTGACAAAAATAAGAATTAATCCATGTGGAGAAATGATTCTATAAACTTCAAATATTTGATTGAATTGTGGACTATCCTAATATATATATAATATATTAGCCATGATACTGGAATAATTAAAAACATTTGCTATCTCTTGTTCTATGTGTACCTTCGGCACCTTTCTTCAGTATTCATGTGTCTGTGAACGTCTCTTCTTCATCATTCCCTTTCTCAAGCGTATTCCTGTAAAGCCTGCTTCTCAGACTCTGTCATTATTTTCTTACCTCCTATCCTGTTTTATACCTGCTGTCTCTGACAGTAACACTCTCAGCATTCCTTGTACGCCTTTACTTCTCTTTGTATGTCTCACATACACATTTCCTCTTTTGATCACATCACCAAAGCCAAACTGACCAATCAGATTGCTCAGAGGGAGTGGACACACTGACAGACACGTATTCTTTTATTAAGGTGCATGTATGTACAGTATGTATTTTAATTAGGGCATTTTTGTAAAGCTGTTCTCTTATTCTAAAAAGAGAATGGTGAAATAAGATGAAGAGGCACAATATATTTGCAAGTAAGAAGGTCACATGGTTATTCACTTCTGTGTCTGCTTAACAACAACTTTTTATTTTTTTACTGTATTTAGACAACAACTAATAAATCAGTTCAGAAAAGGATGAATGTCACAGCATTTCATTACAGATTTTAAAAAGCAGAACTTACTCAACTGACGTGAAAGGTACTGTTGCACTCCCAAGTTACATTTCAAACACATAAAACAACCGGCTTTCTGTCCAATTTTGAACAAATGTTGCTCAATGTAGAGATGCAGGGAAGTGAGGCTCATTCTAGAAGCATAGGAGGCAAAGCAGGAACTGCCCTGAGAGGGGCGCCAGTCCACCCTAGGACGTGCCTATTCACTCTGAGTCAGGGTTAGAGTACTCAATAAGGAAAATGTAAATGTGTTTGGAAGGAAAATGAGAATAACTAGAGAAACAACATACATTGTTGAGACTTGAACCTACAGTAGGATTATGGTAATGGCAGGTAGCACTGCTAAATGTTGTCCTACTATGTATGTCTGACCCTTGGTCAAGACATATTTACTGTAAGTACTAATACAATTTTTTATTGGTTCTTCATAACTCTGTGAAGATTAGATAATTGATCAGATGGATTATTAGTTAGAGTGGTGACAAGACACAGCCTTGATGGAGTCTGACACCCACAGTGAACAAATCCAATTCAACGGCAAGTATTCAGACACAGGTCTGACTTTGTTCATATAGTGAATAAATAGCACACAGAGCGGCCCTGTCACCCCACATATATCTGCAGCACCCGCCACAACATATCCTGAGGGACACTGTTATATGGTTTTTCCACATCTACAAACATGTAGATTGGATATTCATATTCTTTGGTGCAATTGATGTGGGGGTTGGGTTGCTGGGGACTGGTGCATGGGAGAAGAGCTTGTCTACTGTTCCACGGCCAAGATGGAATCCACATTGTTCCTCCTGTATCTTTGACTAAGCCATTGGATGGATTATTTCCTCCAGTGCTATTTCATATGCCTTGATTGGCAGGCTGAGGTGTGGGATCCCTCTGTAGTTGGAACACACCCTTTGGCCTGAAGTCATGTTTCTTTCTTGGAAAAGAGTAGATTGCTCTCACCAGGTGAGTGGGGGAACAACTGCCTTTACTGGTGGAGTTCAAGTATCTCAGAATTGTGTTTATAAGTGGATTGGAGTGGTAGCAGCTGTTTTACAGGCCCTGTACCAGTCCATCGGGGGTTTATTGGGGTGAAGCTTGAGCTAAAGACAAAGCTCTTGGGTTACCAGTCAGTTTGCCAAAGCTTACAGTGGATTTCAGTAGAGACAATGAGAAGCAAAGAACCTCTGTGCATTAATGGTACTGTAGTGCAGTGGGTTGAGGGTTTCAAATACTTGAGAATCAATATCAGGAGTGGTTGAGCATGGTCCACACACACTGATATGCTAGTGAGAAAGTCAAGGCAGCCCTTTTATCATCTCAGACAAATGAAGAATTCCAGAGTATTAAAATGAGTCCTGAAGTCCTTCTACCATGCATTCTGGCAGAATGCATCACTGCCAGGTGTGGAAATGGCTCAAAAAAGGACCGCAGAGCACCACAGAGATTTGTGCACTCAGCGAAGCACCTTATGGGAATATCATAACCATCCCAAAAGGAGCTACATGCAAAGGTGCATTACCAAGGTAGCCATCATGAAGGACTCCTCTCACCCTTTCTACAGCCAGCTGAAATGGTTAAGATCTGGCAAGTGCCTGAGAAAGAGTTTCATATGCCAGGCAATAAAAATAACAAACAACAACAGAAATTCCTCAAAATTGTGAAAATAATTTATTTATTTTTAACTATTTTTATTATTTAATAATTATTTAACAATTTTAATACTTCTAATGTGTATATATGTTATACAGTTACAGTAATAGTTATTTTTAATGTATATTTTAAAATTGTTATTGAACAATACAGGTTGCTCACTGAGCTACATTTCACTGTATACCCCTGAGTGTGTATAAGCCACAAATACAATCTAAATCTAAGTCTATATCCCTGTCCTCCCCTGTAGTCATGAGCTGTAATGAGATTGTGAGTACAGGCAGCAGAAATAAGTTTTCTTTGCAGGGTGGCTGGGCTGACACTCCGTGATAGGATGAGAAGCTCAGCGATTTAGAGGAGAGTCCCTGATCCTCCATATCAAGAAGAACCTGTTGAGGTGATTTAGGCACGCTCCCCTGACAGCTCCCCCTAGAGGTGCTCCAGGCTCATCCCACTTGGTGGAGACCCTGCGGTAGACCCAGGAAATGCTGGAGGAATTATATCTCTCATCTGGCTGGGGAATGTCTGGGAATTCCCCAGAGCGACCTAGAATCTGTAGGCTGGGGACAGGGAAGTCTGGACTGACCTATTTAGACCTCACCAGGATGGGAGGATGGGAAGATGAGATTATTGTTTTTTGAATGAATCGAGACAATGTTGACTATCAGGTTAATTCACTGTTACAGAATGAGAGATCTTTAAGAAGATTTACATACCGTGAAAATAATTTTCTTTTCTTTTGTCCATCCAACTTGAATCTGAAAAGTAATTTCCTTTCCTGCTGCATTTGTCTCACCTTTCAGCTGCCATCTCACATTTAGTGTTTGTGATGAAATGTCACTCGAAAGAGTTATATTTTGAAGAGTTAAAGTTTTTGCAGCTATAAAAGAAAATGGCATGTGTTAATAGTGTAATTATCCTTGAGAGTAAATCAGACAATGACATGCAGGTGAAGTACCTGGCACCAATGCAGCTAGTCCGAATCTTCTATTGATATATTTTCACCTGCACTACCATACCTGACATATAAAAAATGAATTATCACTTAATGAGGTACTAAGATATAAAACACTATATTATGCCAGATATTTAATTTTAGTGATAATTTCTCATTCATTTTTAGTAACATGCTGAAGTTTAAAAGAATTATATGGATTGCACAACGTTTAACAATGCACATTCTTGCAGAAGGCTCTTCAGCTAAAGTTCAGACTATAATTGAAATTCATCTCAATCCGTCAATCTAATGACTTTGCTATGGAAATCGTGAATCATTGAACATGTGGGTCTTTTCAGAAATTGACCATTGCTATCTGATTTTGAAGGACATGCAGTAATTTCCGATATTTGGACATCAACAATCTTTATTCCAAGCTTTTTGTTATGATTTTGTAATTCATAATTTGTACATTATTTGGTGCTCCCCATATGAATGTTATTTTAGAATGAATCTATTACAAGTTTTTTTTTGTTAATGCAGTAAGAACACTGGGACATACAGTGTAAATTAGCCTTATCATTTAAAAATATTTCTTCATTGAATGAATAAAAGAAACATGGGATGTTACTGGATAGTTTAGTAGATAGCAGGACTTTGGAGACCTGAAATCTTGCCTTAATGGATTTTACAAAGAGTTTGTGGTTGATGAGCTATTTTGGGCTGAATGTCCAGTTCTTAGCAAGAGTTTAGTCATATTCTTATGCTGTTCTTAAATTATACTTGGACAGGTGAAACCAGATTTTCACTTATTATATCACATAAGTACAGAGTAATGGGGATTGTGGTAGAGAGGTGATAAAGAGAGTGCAGGCAGGGTGGAATGGGTGGAGAAGAGTGTTAGGAGTAATTTGTGACAGAAGGGTATCAGCAAGAATGAAAGGGAAGGTCTACAGGACGGTAGTGAGACCAGTTTTGTTATATGGATTGGAGACGGTGGCACTGACCAGAAAGCAGGAGACAGAGCTGGAGGTAGAGTTAAAGATGCTAAGATTTGCATTGGGTGTGATGAGGATGGACAGGATTAGAAATGAGTACATTAGAGGGTCAGTTCAGGTTGGGTGGTTGGGAGACAAAGTCAGAGAGGTGAGATTGTGTTGGTTATGACGTTTGCAGAGGAGAGATGCTGGGTATATTGGGAGAAGGATGTTAAGGATAGAGTTGCCAGGCAAGAGGAAAAGAGGAAGGCCTAAGTTAAGGTTTATGGATGTGGTGAGAGAGGACATGCAGGTGATGGGTATAACAGAGCAAGATGCAGGGGACAGAAAGATATGGAAGAAGATGATCCGCTGTGGCAACCCCTAACGGGAGCAGCCGAAAGAAGAAGACATCACATAAGCTTATTCTTTTTCAACTGTTTTGTTTTCTATTACATGGAACACTTCTTCTAATCTTTATGGAGAATTTTGTATTAACTCGGATAGAGACAATCTTATGTTGTAATGGAAATGACCAGAGGAGTTGTGACATAATCAAAACAATCGAGCCATCATTGTTACCAAAAAGTCAAACCAATCTGTCATCAAGATCAGAATATTAACAAAAATCAAGCCTTATACTAAAAAATTAGTTCAACTAACCTGGCTGGAAAACCAAAAAGAATTGCACACCAGCACTAAAGTTGTTATTATTAATTTCAAATTATCCTGAAATGCTTGTGCCAACCTTTACACAGTTGCACTGGTGATGTCACACATCATGGATTTCTGAGTCGTTCTGGGTATGATCACCATGGTGACTATTGGTGCAGGTGTTTTAAAATGATGGCGCCCAAAATTCAAACAAAATGGCATCACAGAATAAATAATAAAATAATTCAATTACCGACACAAGATAATGGCAATTTTAGAATCCCCAAACTACATGCATGTATTTTTAGAAAATAACATAGGAAATGAACAAAAAATTGAAGAAAATGCTAATCGTAAAAATTTTAGGGTTACTGTAGAGTAATATATTGTTTTATGTGTTATATGGTATATGTATAGCTTAGACATAACTGCATGTAACTGTAAATCGAAAAGCTTGACAGTTATGAAAAGAAAGAGATGCATTATGGTTAATTTTTAATTTTGTAGAGTTCTGAAGAATCTCAATTTACCGGTTGATCTATGTTCCTACCCTCACCTATGGTCATGAGCTATGGGTAGTGACCGAAAGAACGAGATCGCGAATACAAGCGGCTGAAATAAGTTTCCTCTGCAGGGTGTCTGGGCTCTCCCTTAAAGACAGGGTGAGAAGCTCAGTCATCCGGGAGGGGCTCAGAGTAGAGCCGCTGCTCCTCCACATCGAGAGGAGTCAGATGAGGTGGCTCGGGCATCTGATTAGGATGCCTCCTGGACGCCTCCCTGGTGAGGTGTTCCGGGCACGTCCAACCGGGAGGAGGCCCCGGGGAAGACCCAGGACACGCTGGAGGGACTATGCCTCCCGGCTGGCCTGGGAACGCCTCGGGATTCTCCCGGAAGAGCTAGAAGAAGTGGCCAGGGAGAGGGAAGTCTGGGCATCTCTGCTCAAGCTGCTACCCCCGCGACCCGACCTCGGATAAGCGGAAGAGAATGGATGGATGAGTTCTGAAGAGTTTTGGCTTTTGTCCATTTGCATGGACAGTCTGTAATTGCCTATCAGACTTATTTACCAGATTGACTGTTTTTTACTTAAATTGAAGGTTAATGCAGACTTCTTATAATGTATACATGTTTTGCTGTTACTATTTTATGCTTTTTAAGAAATGATTTTATCAAAGCATTCATTTGCTGTTGATGACTTGAGCTCTTCACGTGTGCAAGTGATCAGAGAAAGCACCTGCTGATCCTCTTATGTTCATTTCATGGCAATACTAATCCTTTATTTTAGAAAAGTAAAGATTAGTTTTATTAAACTAAGGTTGTCTTAGTAAAATGTAATTTAAAGAACTACAACAAGGTTATTATAATTATAAATAAAGTGACACTGGTTTACTGCAGTTCAAATAAGCTAGAGGATGGCTCAAGACTGTTAATACCCCTCTCAAAGGGGCTTCACACTGGTGAGGTTCTCCAGGGTGCTAGGGTGGGTAGTATCATACATGGAAGTGTTAGGAGTGTTGCATGGGTGTTTGGTCATCTAATAATACAGGGAGTTTTTTGATGTGACACCACCACTAATCCAGTCTCCAAAAGAATATCCTGGATGACTACTGACATCAATTCCAGTCCCCACGTCATCAGCTACTCCCCTTCACTTGGTACAATCCCTTGGTACTTAACTCATGTCTATCAGGTGTTCATTTTGAATCTAGCCTCCGGTAGGAATGGATCTCTGCTCCTCTGGAAGCTATTTCTCAGGCTGCAAGGAGCCCCAAACCTCCTTTTGTTTTTCTCTTGTTTTTACCAAGGATATAAAGACAACCAAGGGATTCCATGACCCCCTTTAAAACATTTAAAGCTATAGTGATGGCACAAGAATGTGATTGGTAACATGACAGACTAGTGGAACGATAGAAGAATTTTACTTGCTAAAAGGAAGCATGAAATAGTCCTCTGCTAGCATAGTTTTGTACAGAACATGGGTAGAAAAAAAATTGAGGGTACAAGAAAGAGAGAGATCTATTTGAGCTACTCCAAGAAGTTTTTTGGGACAAATTCTACAGACATTTTGATGGGTTAATTCTTCAGTTGTGTTTGACTTACAGCATTGACTTTAAGAAGTTCAACTTGGGGAGATAGAATGCCAAGAGTGTTGGAGACAGAAAATGGAAGGTTTGGATACTCTCTTCTGAGGCTAATTGATAGACAGGCCTCCATACCTGGTAGATAAGGCCTGACGCTGTAGAGTGAGTCCCAGTTGTGCAAATAGTAATTATTGTACCTTGAATTTCATTGTGTTTTGTTTTCATTTCATTGTGTTTTGCTACAGATCATTGTTTTCGTATAGAGTGAAATGCAAAGATGATCGATGTTACAGTACCTGCTTTATATGGACAG
This sequence comes from Erpetoichthys calabaricus, assembly GCF_900747795.2. Classification (NCBI taxonomy): domain Eukaryota; kingdom Metazoa; phylum Chordata; class Cladistia; order Polypteriformes; family Polypteridae; genus Erpetoichthys; species Erpetoichthys calabaricus. Next base: position 198,217,215 of record NC_041398.2, on the reverse strand, counting down.
AACACCTGTACTTACATTTGTTTGTGCAGCACCCATTGTGAAGTTTTAATAATAATATTGTTAGCAAAACCAACTGAAATGCAGAAATCATTCTCATTTTCCATTCTGTGTACATTTAGTATACATAGGCCTCAAAGGAGTGGGACAATATCCTGCAATAAGAAGAACAAACATGACACACATATAACAGAGGTAGCATAATGTCCTTTATATGAATTTCATGCTCAAACATAAAGGAAGAACCCATGCTGAAAACAAATTGATAATTTCAGTACATCAGATGCTTTTTATTACCAAAGCCTGTGTGCCCAAGCAGTTAGCCTTTGTCAATGCCTACTATTTACTTACAGCTATTTATTAGTTTGGGAGCACATGGTGTTTTTCTCTGCTGTGATGATAGGTGTTGAGAATAACTGCAACAAAGCTGTTTTGCTATGAAGCAACCCTAGAAAATGCACTATGTATCAAGCTAAATGTGCCAAAAATGTTAAAAAAAGGCAATTTACTGTTCTGGTGAAGGAAATATCATCATTTTGTGTTATTATGTCAGAATACAAAGTTGTAAATGATAAGCTGGAGTCTCCCAAATTAGGGGCATTACTGAACAAGAATTATAAAAATGCTACCCAGTAAAAGACATTAGGATCAGGATACACTTCTTTGAAAGTGTGTGTTTGCCACAAGTTCTGGGGAAATACCACTCCTAATGTCATATTTTCAAACCTACTTAATCGAAGTCAGACCTGTGGAAGCTCAAGCCCATTTTTGCAGCACTGGGTGTAATACAGAAATAAGACAGGAAAAAAATCCTAGATAGGGTACCAGGTAATCATAAAACACAGTAGAAAGAAATTGCTAATTTCACACACATGGGAACCGGGCCACAATCGAAACCCCCTGAATCAAATTTTGAGATAACAGAACTGAACACTGGACCATCGTTTGGCCACCAACACTAAATCCAGCTGAATAATCCATCTTGAAGTTGGGCAAGTGATCTTACCAACAAAGTAGCATTTTTGCATTTTTGCTTTGGACATAGCCTCTACTTTATCACAAGGAAGTTTTTGATCATTTGAACCGGAATTTCCTCTGGAAAGTTTTGAACAGGATGGGTTTTGTTAGCCACTTTATTAATATACCTAAATCTTTATACTCTTACTCCTGCAGCTGTACTTCTCATTAATTCAGATATATCTCTTCCCTTTCAAAATTTCAGAGGTGTTAGGCAAGGCTGTCCAGTTTCTCCATTACTTTTTACTCTGGCTCTTTAACCCTTAGCCATCATGCTTCATTCTCAAGATCTGACTTCTTCTATTGCAGCCTATGGCTCTCGACATAAAATTTCTGTTTATGCTTATTATATTTTGTTCTTTCTTGGAAATGCCCCTCCAATTTTTCACATGCTTAGCTTATTTAATTTGTTTCAAAATCTATCAGGTTTTAAAATAAAGTGGTATAACTTTGCATTTCTTCCTTTAAACCCCCATGCTCGCCAAGGTGTTCTTCCATTTCCACATCCCTGTGGTTAGTTCATTAAATATTTTGGTATTAATATCTCTCCACCATAACACCAATCATCAAATCTTTAAAAGATTTAAAGAGTCTTGCATTCCTGGGCCCCTCTCCCTTCATCTTTCTGTTCTAGACAAGCAAACATTAAAATGAATGTGGTTCCTCACTTTCATTTTATTAATACAATCTTACTCCTTTTCCTTCTTAGTGAAACTAGACTGTTGTTCGATCTTTACAATTGTGTGTCTTATTAAACAATAAAAGGCCTTCCATTACCTTCCATTACACATAAAGCTTTAACTCATAACAGATCAGAGGAAGATGTGTCGTTACCAGACTTGGAGTTATAATACTGGCCATTTACACTTGGACTGATTTGAACTTTAGTAGACCTTCCTAGACCTTGGCTTCCATTTGAATCTAATATAGTAGCCAGGGCCAGATTAAGGAGGGTGGGGGCTACTCAGGCTAGAGACATTTGTGGGGCCCTGCCTACACAAAATGCTTCATCAACTTCAAAGTCTCAGGGTTACAAAGAGTAAACGAAATAACTACAAAAGAAGTTTAAATTGAATTGTAAATTGAATTGGATTTGAAGAAAAACAAAATGTGGGCTTACTATCTAAAATTATTAGAGAATGCTATTGAGAATATTGTATATTTTTAATTAGCCATTGTTGCATAGATGAGAAGTAACCATCTCAAACCAAGGCCTGAAAAGTGAATTATAGAACCCTATTGCAAATGCCCACAAAATAGGAATATCGAATACTGCATAGGCCATTCTGTTAACAGAATACTGCATAGGCCATTCATATTAACACAGACAAATGCTTGTTTTTTTTTTTTAATTGTACTGCTTTGGACTACTTTGCAGTCAAGTAATTGATCAGATCACTAAAACCCAGTTTCCAAATTGACATTCACTCTCAATTGACATCTGAGTCAAATGATTTAGTCTGTCCTGTTTTATTATGGATCTCAGCCTGTTCTTCACTAACCTGAGCTTGAAGAAATATCACTCATCACTTGCAATTGTGACAGGACAATGACAGGTAAAGCCTGAAAGCAGCAGTTATGTTTAAGAAGATGTCCTGCAAGTTTTTTTTTTTCTCTATGAAACTGCAAAAGCTCTACAGTGGATAAAATGCCTTCAGTGAATTTGACAATGTGATAACCACAGTGCCTCAAGCAACAAAAGATGCAAACTGAATAATAATCACAAACCTAATACAGCAAATGGCTACAAACTAGCAATAACTGAAGAAATTATACGTTTGATGCACATGTGTGTAGGGGACATCTTCAGGGCTATATAGCACCCCTGCGGATTACATAAAAGGGGGTAGCCACCACTGCTAGGGAGCCAGAGTCGGGAGGGAGAAGACAACGTCTACTGGAGGAAAGCAGAAGGAGTGTCTGAGAGAAAAAGTAAAGACATTGTTGTGTTGCTGAACTTCTGTCCTGTGTCTGTCTGTGTTCGGTTTGGGGAAATGAGTGCCCCCTGCAGGCCTATATATACTGTATGTATATATATATATATATATATATATATATATATATATATATATATATATATATATATATATATATATATATATATATATGTATGTATGAACTGTATGTATGTATGTGTGTGCGTTTGTGTGTATATCTGTTTATCTTAAACAACAGATCCAAACAATTACAAAAAATTAAATGACAACAGAACAGCCCTTTATCTCACCGTCTAAAAGCAATCTAAAAGTAACATTGTTTTTTCATGTAATAGTAAAATGAAAAAGTAGAAAATATCTACTCTCTTTGAGCAATCGTGTTAGCCATTGCTATGGAAATCTGTCCCAGAACCACCTAGGAATGGAATGGGCACCTGGGGAAAAAAAAAGGTTTGCTGGCAAACCAATCAAATTCACTAGAAAAAATTGCATTTTTTGGATCCCTCTACAAGACGGGGCTCCGGCTACTGCCCCAGTAAGCCCTTGCTAAATTCTGGGCATGATAATAGCTCCTAGCTCTCTCGCTGTTCTTCCCTTCTCTACTGTTAAACGTAAGACAGGTTTTAAAATTGTCCCCATTGCTTTATGTCCTGTGAGAACTTGGCACAGGGTTCAGAATCTTTTAGACCCATGCCCTGTTTGGTACTCTGCGTACTAGTAATATCCTTATCTCTTTCCCACTTTTGATGTGTCACAGTATTCTGACTCTATTCTGGGATATTTATGATGACACTGGGCTGCTGACCTTCCAGTCACTGAGGAAAAAGTGAGGTTCATTTATAATATTCCCTGTTCCACTTGATTCATTTATTTACATTATAGTTGTGTGCGTAAGGTGGGCAGTATACCACACTATCCTGTGTAACTCCATTCCACCCTTTCTAACTTCCCTTGGTCTCCTTTCCCCACTACAAATCTGGAAGTAAACTCTGTATGCAATTCATTGTAAGGTATTCTGCAGGCCCTTACCTATGATTTCAATCTAGCAGTGCGATCTTCCCTGTGTCCCCTCTATCATTTTTAAAAATATTACATGTTCCACTATGAACTGAAACTATCAGCATATCTGATTCAAATTTGTACATTTTTTATGTCTCTCATCCCCCGTAAACATTATATCATGGGCCTGACTGTGGACCACAACTGTCATCTTTCTACGTTCGTGTTCTTATTTGTTTTAGTTCTTCTCAAAAATTGTGTTGCTTGATTTGTTTTTATATTTGATATTTAAATGATAACAAAAAATGTTTAATTTACTAATGAAAGATATTTTTTAATATCTGGACACAAAATTGATTTATTGAAAATCGAGTAAATAAACATTGAGTTAAAACATATTTTGATATTATTATTCATTTTTTTGCAAAATGTGATATTTGTCTTCAATAGTAACTAGTTGACTACCTAGTGTGCTGATTCTTTTCAAATTATTTCTGCAAACCTTAGGTTCTTAATTATATTTAGCATCTTCCTATCCTGGAGAGGGCTATGGAAATCAATCGTGTCAGCTAGGACAGGCCACTCTTGTCAATCTTTGGCACCTCTGTGGAAATATCCAGGTGTATCCAGTCTATCTGAAAAATTAAATCCTTATATGCTTTGATTCTACCATTGTGTCTCTTGTTTTGCAGGCCGTAGCCAATATATTATTAGATTGTCGAGCTTCTTACTCTATCACAGGCTTGACACTTGACAAGCAGCAAGGGGATCTTATCTTTCCAATGTTGAAACTCCTATAATCTCCTCAAATATCACTTGTGAGCAAGACCATGGGAACTTTGAACTTGTAAACTTGTGGAAGTCCACTCCTCCCTTACTAGAAGAGAGCTAATCACTTTGTTTCATGGATGACTGGATCTAAAATGTGGAGATGCTGATTCTCATATCAACCTGCTCACATTAAGTTGCAAAATGTTGCAGTGCATGGTGGCCTCATGGAAGCCCTACCTCTTTCTCTAAGTGGTGGTGTGCACCAGTGAGTCTTAGAGTGGATATCAGCCATGGATCTTTGCAGCCACCTGCACTGCTGATATCACCACTTTCCCCTTAATTTTGAGAGAACACACCTACTTGGAATAGTACCTTTAATTTTGAGGGCTTAATATATGTAGTAAGTAATGAGGTACTGTATATATGAACATTTATTTTTCATATGGTTTAGGATAAGTAAGTAATTGAAAGCATTTTCAACATTTGAAGTCCAAGTTAATGGTCACTCATACTTTAATTGATTATGCAAAAGTGCCATTTCCCATCACAGGGAGGGTTCTCCATTACAATTACTGTACATCAGTGAAAGCAATGACCAGAGGATTAGGTCAAGTGTAGCATTGCTCATTAGCCATACTAGACAGAATTGCTCTCCTTAATATGGATTAGAACTGGAGAGGTGGAAGGCATCAAGGTCTTTTGCTCATTTGCTCAGGTCATAGAAGTATGGAATCCTCGGTCATCTGACTTAAGCGGAAAACTCAGATGGCAAGGTGGTTTTGAGGACATAATTAAAGAACTAAGCTGCATAAAATTGTCACTGAGTCAATAAGGATTATTTTAGTGACAGGGAGACAAACAAAAAAATCGGCATGAGGACCTTAAAGGCCTTAACAGGCCCTATGCTTAAACTGGAAATTAGGTTGTGTCACCCACATTTTTGCTGATTTCATAGGAACACTGAAGAAACATGTTGAGGTTATACCACAGACTGAATGTTAGTCCTCCTGGGTGCAGAGGAAGAAGCCAATGACCCAGAAGAACTCCTCTGTGCTTGTCACTGACCAGCCTGAAACTCCACCATTTCTGGATTTTAGGATTTATAAACAAGGGCACCACCAAATATGACACCTTTGTGGGCCAATGAGTGATCAAGACAAACCATTGTAGCTGAGAATATGCTCTTACCACTTTTATTGTTTGTTCCAACATCTACATTACCTTCCTGGTAATAAAAAATATTATTCCATGTTGGATCCCCAATTCCCTCTTTCGTTACTTTTGGTAACAAAAGTCTTGTGGATGAACCTGCAAAGCTCCTTCTGCTTACCTATTCCTGCTTGAAGAAATCTGACTGCTTACCTAACTCTTAAAGCTAGCTAGCTCTTAAAGCACTAACAAAACAAAAAAATTATCAACCTGGTAACCCTACTTGAAGAAGGAAACATTTAATAATGGCTTCAACAAACAAATAGGAGCACACAAGCAGAAATTACAGCATCCATATTACTAACCGAAAATGGAAGGCATGGACGCAGGTACACGGCGATGGGACCAGGAGACATAGTGCGCAGGCGCCTACAGCGTGCGTCTCATAAACCGCAAGCGAAGTCTGATCCACCGCGAATGAAGGAGTCACGGCTCAAAAACGAAACAGCTCAACTAACGTAAATAAGACATGAAGCAACAACGCGCCCATAGCTAACAACTAACGACACAGCCACACAGCCACACAGAAAAGAGGATTCTGCACTGCACCCCAGAGTCAAACTGAAGACACTACGGAGACCGCAAAGGTCCACAAAGATAGTATGGAAGGCGCGAGAAAGTACGAAAGGCGCAGGCGCCTACAACGCTCATCTGAACTAAACGTCCACACTACACAGCATGGTCCAGGTAATAAGAATAAACGAACTCTCCGTATTAGATGTACGGCATCCGCACACGTCCAAACCATATAGCATATGTGGATCACATTACAGTGATGCATTATTAACAGTACAACCACAGAAAATGCTCCGTATTAACAGTAAGTGCAATTATCCATATTACTAATGGTAGACAACAGACAACTAATGGAGTCACGGTCACGGCTCCAAAACGATCCAGCTCAACTAACGGAGCTACAAAAACGAGCCCGCATGGATACGTAGGCGCCTACAACGCGCGTCTGAAACCGCGGAAGCAAAACTGTCTCGGCTCCAAAACCAAGCAGCTTGACTAACGGAGCTACAAAAGCGAGCCCGCATGGACAAATACAATGAACATAGACGCCTACAACGCACATCTGAAACTGCGGAAGCAAAGCAGGCACGGGTTCAAAACGAAACACCACAACTGACGGAAATACAAAAACGAGCCCGCCTAGATAAAATCAATGAACACAGGCGCCTACAACGCGCGTCTGCAAAGCAGGCATTATGGACTACATTAGATCCTACAATAGTTCATTTGCTTTTGCTTCTACCGGGGTAAATATCTGGCCACCAGCTGGCAATGGCCCATACTGCTTTCGCGTATGTGGACAAATATTACATCGGATTGGAACAGTGCACCCTGAATCACATCACGAACGCAAATATGCACAAATCTACGTGTTAGATCCAGATGACGCAATCTATCAACGAATGAACCTCTGACAGAGCTACAAAAACGAGCCCGCATGGATACGTAGGGGCCTACAACGTGCGTCTGAAACCACGGAAGCAAAACTGTCTCTGCTCCAAAACCAAACAGTTCAACTAACGGAGCTACATAAGCGAGCCAGCATGGACAAATACAATGAACATGGACGGCTACAACGCGCATCTGAAACTGCGGAAGCAAAGCAGGCACGGGTTCAAAATGAAGGACCACAACTGACGGAGATACAAAAACGAGCCCGCCTAGACAAAGATACTCCATACCAAGGAGAACTCATTCAAAGACAACACACCATCTTTACTACAAATGTTGTGTATAAAGAAATATTCCAATATATCTTTCTAATGTGCCATGCTATGGGTTCTTTACTTCCTTTGTTCGTCATCTACACCTTTACACTCCAATATATCTCATACATACATCAATGTATTTCAGGTTACCCAACACCAGGGGTTGGTGAGTGAAGTGAGCAGGGGGCGGAGCCCCCCTAGTTTAAAAAGAATGCACAAAGTTAAAAGGAAATTGAGAAAAAAGCGCTCCTCAAGCTGAAATACCAGCAAACAATTTTTCCAATAGAACTCCAGGAAGAAAACAGCAAAGTAGAGACTCCTTTAATGATCTAAATATAGAGAATTCTCTGAATAAGGCTTTTTAAATTCTCTGTGTAAGGAGAAATCATTTAAAAAGAGCAGTAGATACTGAAAGGACTAAGTCAGGAGTAGGCGACGTCAGTCCCAGAGGGCCGCAGTGGCTGCAGGTTTTTCTTCCAACCCAGTTTCTTAATGAGAAGTCAGTTACTGCTGATGAAGCACTTATTGCTCAAGTGACATTTTGATGCTTCATTGTAGTGGTCTCGCTTAATTTTCCCCATCCTTAACTGCTTATTTCAGTCTTTAAAAAGCTGGATTTACTGTTTTTAATGACTCCTTATTAGCAATAAGATGCAATTGACAAAGGAGTCAGCCGTTCTCCATCTAACTTGTGTCCATTTACACATGTGTGGATTCATCATGCACTATTTGGTTTAATAAAACACTGTGTGACAGTCTAAAAATTATCCATTTTACGCTTCAAATCATTTAGATGATATCCTTGGAAAGAAAAGGGGCGGCACGGTGGCGCAGTGGGTAGCGCTGCTGCCTCGCAGTTGGGTGATCTGGGGACCTGGGTTCGCTTCCCGGGTCCTCCCTGCGTGGAGTTTGCATGTTCTCCCCGTGTCTGCGTGGGTTTCCTCCGGGCGCTCCGGTTTCCTCCCACAGTCCAAAGACATGCAGGTTAGGTGGATTGGCGATTCTAAATTGGCCCTAGTGTGTGCTTGGTGTGTGGGTGTGTTTGTGTGTGTCCTGCGGTGGGTTGGCACCCTGCCCAGGATTGTTTCCTGCCTTGTGCCCTGTGTTGGCTGGGATTGGCTCCAGCAGACCCCCGTGACCCTGTGTTCGGATTCAGCGGGTTGGAAAATGGATGGATGGATGGAAAGAAAAATAAATCGCCAATATAAGAACCTAACATGGCAGACTAACAAGGCGTAAAATTAAATAAGGTCTGAGCAATTAGATTGGAATGAAGACCTGCAGACACTGCGGCCCTCCAGTACTGACGTTGCCTACCCTCGGACTAAATAAAAAATATTCAACCATGTATTTTTAAAAGAAGAAAATAATGGAGTATGCCAACCAGAGTAGTAGCAAAAGCAACGCGTACCTGTAAAACATAATTTGCTTAGAGTTTTTAAAAACCTCAACCTCAAAGATAATTTTCAAACTAGAAGCCACTTGCATTAAAAGTTAATTAAAAACTCGATTTCACATTCTGTAATAGATACACTACAGCTAAGAGATGAGAGCTTGACGGAGATAATCAATCAATGCATAACCCAGTTATTCACAGAAACCTGGTTTCTAAACTGCCATCTAAACCCTTATTCAACTTTGGTTAATAGATGAAGATTATTTGGCAAATAAGCCGATTATGTGGCTATGAAAACTCTTAACTTTGTTACTGTTGAGGATTTTGTTGTCAGGGCCTGTCCAATGCGCTCTATCAGCCTGCACATGTATTTGTTTGCATGGCCTTTCAGTAGCCACTGGTTGGAGCGTCCACAAACTATATTTCCAGAGACAAATGTTTGGACGATCACATTATTCTTTCTTCTGGCTGAAATATTCTGTCTCAGTATTTCAGAAATCACTAAATTTATGTTGATGAGCTTAGCAACACAATCTTGAAAGCAGTACTATGATACACTAAAAGCAACACACATCAAACAGTCCAATTACTTTTTAAAGTAATGAGTAACCTAAGGCATATCTTATTGAAGTAAAAATACCTGTATCGTTATTATTCCTGCAGCATGGGGTGTAAGGTAAGAAGCACACATACCGGGTTCTTTGCAGGGCTCAATCACATAGCCAAGCAGAAAAGAGTGTGCTACATGCATTTTGGTAACAGAAACCTTTAAATATAGCATAATTTATTTATTAAACACAAGAAAGAACCATGTTGCTTATAACTGTGACACTTATTGCTGCCCACATGAACAACAACACCATTATGTGATACGATAGACATATGATAGACAAATTTTGGATATTATTACTCTTATCAATATTTGGATATTGTTTTCTTATCAAAAACAGTGCTATTAGGAATCAAAGAATTCTAGTTTTGATTAATACCTTCTTAACAACGTTTTACCAATGACTAATTTTAGGATTTTGTTGTGGGTTTTGACCTTACTATTTTTTTTTACTTTCTCCTCACTTCAAATTATGATTTGTCCCTTTAAATACAGTAACTTATTCATGTGCTGTTCAAATATGTTCAAGGTGCAACTGCACAACGTTGTTCCTTTGTAAAAGTGACAATGGCAATAAAGATCTATCTATCTATCTACAATGCCATATTGTTAACCCTCTTACATGAAGTTATTTATCACATATTTAAAATCATGTTCATGATTATTGTCATTTTAAAGTCACATATTATTGTTATTGCCCTTTTAAATTCTTCTTACAGGCACAGTTATTGGAGCTGAGGAACTAAGCATTTCACAACATTTTGTTCTGTCTGTATAATTCTTAGGCCGGAGTTATACTTCACGTGACGCGACGCATGCTGCAGCGGACGCTCCTGCTACGCAAACATTGAAGTGTTTATACTTGCGCGCGTACTTTACGTAAATCTGGAGGAATCCGCCAGGTGGCAGGGTGAGATATTATCACGGTGAGAACATGTTCGGCTTCTCTGTGTTGTGAATTGCCTAGAACACCCATTAAATTCCGATGACACCTTACCGCAATATCTCTGAAAAGGATGTTTATTGATTAAATCCAGGGATGTGTCCATTCCAGCAAGCATTGGGCACGAGTGAGAAACAATCCCTGGACGATGCCTCAGCTCATCGCAAGGTGAATACAAGCACACACATACACTAGTGTCATTGTAGCGGCACCAAATCCCCAAATCTGCATATCTTTGGAAGGAAACTGGAGCACACTGAGGAAACCCAGCAGGAAAACGTGTAAACTCCAGGCAGGGAATATCAGCGACGTGACTCCCTGCAAGACAGCAGCGCTAACGCTCCTCCACTGTGTCACCCCCATGTGTGTAATTATTAACAGTATTCATTATTTAAACGAAATTACCGATTTATCCGTAAAATGTAATATACATACTTTAATGCTTTTCATCATGAAAGTGATATCAAGTATAAATCTAAGGATTCTAAATGTGCAGAGAGTTGTAATAGCATACATTTAATGTGCTCAGTGTGGAGATCTATTGCTGGCGATTCGCTGCTTTCAGGAGCAGAGGAAGCCCTAGAAAAAAAAAGAGCACAGAAGACGGTATGTGAGAATTTTAAAATGTATTGTGTCATTATGATCGGGAATATGCAACGCTTGAATATAAAAGCACCATGAATGCATCTGTATGTCGGCATTTTGCTCCACCACATCAAACCATTTATCAAATATCGAAGTGCGCACACCGATCTCGTAGGATCCATAAAGCAGCTTTCTGTCACATGTAGATAGTAAACAGAGACTCTGACGTCACATTCCAACTTTTAGCACACTGCGCCCCCCGACTTTTTGCTGGTACTGCAACTCGCGCACGCATCGCGTTAATTTCTGAGGACCTGCTCAGAGGACGCATCCAATGAATGCTCAGAACGCGTGGCAGCCATGATGCAGGCGCTTACGCGTTCTGAGCGTGAAGTATAAATGAGCCCTTAGTCTGTGACAAATAAACTTTAATTTGATCTGACCTTCATAATCTTGTGAAATTGTGCATACGATACTTAAATTGAAAGGACAGCAAATAGTGAGGAGGCAGCAAAACAACACAACACAATTGTCAAAATGCAGTCATGGTCAAAAGCTTTGAGAATGACACAAGTATTGGTTTTCACAAAGTTTGAAGTAACATGTTGCCATTTAATATATTTGCACATGTTGGTGACACCCACGCTAAAGCCACCAAGTAAAGATTCTTTGTGCGCCACTATTTTAGAGACCAGAGCCACTCCTGTCTTGTCACCATTGTCTCACCTTACAGTTAAACCTGCTCACTATATTTGCATGAGGTTAATTAGCATGGTTCACATATGATTGTTTCAGAGTCTCAACCGGGAGGAGTTCAAGGCACATTCGCATACAAACATTTACAAGACGATTGTGATTTATAATGGATAAGTTGCATGCAAATATGCATACACTAGGTTTGATAAATCAGATTTTGTTTTCACTGTACGAATTTTTAGTGTATGCATGTTTTCACGCTAGACTCCACACAAAGATTTTTAAATGAAACCCTTTGTCACAATGTCACAAAAAAGTCATACCCTTTATGAAAAATGTGCATAGTGGAGCAAACAAGTAAATATTTTTAGTCTCTGTGACAGTGCGGGTTAGCTCCACACTCCCCGTTGTTCTAGGGAACCTCTTAAACCCGCTATCGCTGATAACGTACTTGCGGAATGAGCCAGCGGATGAGGACACAACACAAAAAGCAAAGGGGTAGGTTCAAAAGTGTTCCAGTGCTTTTAAAACCCATCAATAAGCAAATAGTGTTCAAAAGTGCAGTGTAAAAGTTCTAATAATAAGTAAACAATCCAATTAACAGTGGAGGTGGAGGTGGAGGTTAAAAACAATCCATTAAATAATCCAATAAAAGCAAGGTTAAAATTACTTTGCAGGAAGCTTTCCATAAAAACATGAGTCTTGGTGCAACCCTTACAATATTATGTTCATGATTTTTGTCATTTTAAAGTCACATATTATTGTTATTGCCCTTTTAAATTCTTCTTACAGGCACACATAGGCACTTACTGTTACAACCCTGGAAGTTCAGAAAACCTTCTGCACTGCCCCTAGACTCAGGCCTCTGCAGGACACTATGCCAAATTTCTGACTCCCGCTGCCAGGCTCGTATCTCTGCAGTCCATGGCACCACCCACAGGATGCCTCACTGAGCCTTGTCCCTCCAGCTCTGAAATTGCTCGACTGAAGTGGCCTCCTTCAGACCCCCGAGCGTCGGTCGCACACTCTCCTGAGGGACTTCCTCCCAGCTGTCTGCTTTCTCCCTCTTTTGTTCACTCACTCGCACTGGCTCTCTACGCCTCCGAGCCTTCTCTCTTTTCTTAACCTCCTTCCTTTTGTTTCTTTTCTTTTCTTTCATTCTTCTTTCCTTTTCTCGAATTCTCCTCTTTTCAAACTCTCATACCAGCTCTTCCTTATATGCCTCCACAGCTCAATCGCGCACTGCAGGCAGACAACGAAGCAACTGAGACAGACTGCACCCTCACGTGCAGGTGCGTCCCACTCCAATTACTCCACCAACCCCCTGCAGCTGCATGAGCATGCATGCCTATGGAGATCGAGCCAGCCAATTCATTAATTATTTATTAAAATGGGTTCCTGATTGTTAAGCCATGGACCTGCTATACCAGTCTTAAACAGAAATATATTTCTTGATGACCTAGTCAAGGTTTTCAAAATCTCAACAGCTTTGATCCTGCTTAAAACTGATCCATCAGAATTCTTTCAATTAAACCATTTACTCCAGGACACCAGTGGAAATTAGGAGGATATAGAATTAAGATGGAAGCCAGGAAGTAACTCTTCACTCAGAGGGTCATGGAAATCAGGAACAAAATATTGAAGTCATTTGATTGAAGGGGAAAGCTCAAACTTCTAAAAGTATTTTGATGACATATTGGGGTATCTTAGCTATTAAGTAATGATACAAACTTGATAAACTGAATTGTTTCCTTGCGTTTGTGAATGTCCTAATGTTTCTATGCACGGTGTGCAAAACACAATTGCATATATGGAGAATGTGATTGAAATGTAAGTAGATATTTACGGGTTTATAGAGTTATTATTGGGCATCAAGAGACATAGTCTGGCTTTTCCAAGAAGAACTTGAAGAGAAAGACTAGAATTGTTTATGCCTACTTTTATTTCTTCTGTGAGCAACTTGAATTGGAAGGAGTCAGCCAGCTTCTAGAAGAGTAAGACCACTCCTCTGATTAAGAAGCCAGTGCTGTTCATCCACCTATAGCCACATGAGTACTGCCTCCATTTATTCTAGAAAAGAAACACATAATAATAAAATGTTAAGCGTTGGGGTAGACGGGTCTTAATATCCTCCTATATTAGTCCTAGATAGATAGATAGATAGATAGATAGATAGATAGATAGATAGATAGATAGATAGATAGATAGATAGATAGATAGATAGATAGATAGATAGATAGATAGATAGATAGATAGATAGATAGATAGATAGATAGATAGATACTTTATTAATCCCAAGGGGAAATTCACATACTCCAGCAGCAGCATACTGATACAAAAACAATATTAAATTAAAGAGTAATTAAAATGCAGGTATAACAGACAATAACTTTGAATAATGTTAACGTTTAACCATCCCCGCGTGGAATTGAAGAGTCGCATAATTTGGGGGAGGAACGATCTCCTCAGTCTGTCAGTGGAGCAGGACATCGATAGCAGTCCGTCGCTGGAGCTGCTCCTCTGTCTGGAGATGTTACTGTTTAGTGGATGCATTGGATTCTCCATAATTGATAGGAGCCTTTTGAGTGCCCGTCGCTCTGCCACGGATGTCAAACTGTCCAGCTCCGTGCCTACAATAGAGCCTGCTTTCTTCACCAGTTTGTCCAGGCGTGAGGCGTCCTTCTTCTTAATGCTGCCTCCCCAGCACACCACGTCTGATAGAACATCTGCAGCATCTTATTGGCCACTTCTCCACCACTAGAGTAGCATTTAATGCCCCAGGATTCATTTCCCCATTGTTAAGGTCTAGTCTGTGTAGTCCAGTCCTGGCTGAGACCCTACCAGTTTCATTAATAAGCCACAAGTGCTGCCTGATTACTTTCATTTGAGTTTAGAAGATGTGATGTTTTTGGTGACTTACTGAAACCAACATTGTTAGTTTAAAGAGGATGTTTTAACTTTTTCACTTAACATTAAATGGTCCACAAACATATGTGATGGCCAACTGCAAATGGTGAAGTCGGTGGTGGTTTAAAGCAATATAAGGTAACAATTGTCTCTTCAGGGTTAACCTCTTATAAAGGTAACTTGCCACTATGCATTTTGGTGTGTCTTCATATGAAAGATACGTCACAATTTTTAAAAAAGCTGCTGCACTCCTCTTCAGTGATGTGAACAAGAGTTAAAAATGGAACTGATTTTGCTGGTGGTGGGTTACATGGGTTATGCAGGTGAAAAAAAAAGAACACAGGTAAACACAGAAGGGTGAACGAGTGTTTAGGGAGCAGTATTTCTAGTTGTGCAACCAACAACAAAAAACCTTTAAAACCCCAAAAAACCTTTAGTTTCATCATTTTGAAATTTTGCCAAACCAATTTTAGTGTTAGTTTCACAAAAACCGCATGTGAATTGGAACTCAACTGTTTTGTCCGTCACTACTCAGTAGTAACATGAAATTAAATTTCAGTTAGAGATGACAAAATGGTTAAAGCCATATGTCACCATTGATTCTATCAACTGTTTAAGGGCAGAAAATGATTCACTTCTCGAATATTCAATAAGCTTCTACACCATAGGGCACAGAAAGCTACTCTGGCAATTAACGCAGTAGATGAGTGAGCAGGACATCTTCATTGATGGATGGAGGAAGGATGTTAGAAAAGAAAAGCAGTTACCACATCTTAAATGGTGAAGGCAGGAGCTGTGAAAAGGGGGATGTAGGATCACATCAATAAATTACAGACAAAACATTGAAGACAACAGAGGCGAGACAGCAAAGCAGAACAATTCTGTTTGATTTATTTTTAAGCAGTGCCTTCCAAACCGCATAGATACAGCTATATAGTGTGACAAAGCTTGAAATAATGAAGAACAGAAAACAGAAAAATAGAAATCTCATCTGGAGAAAAAAAACAGTTTTATAAAATGGAATAATTGCTCTGAACACCCATAAACAAAGTAGAAGGTTATGGTGACACAAAAGAGTAAATAAGAGAAAAGAGAGTCATTAGGAAGACAACCCTATTTATGGAGCTCAGAGCCTATTTTGTATGTTGATAATGGAGGTAGACAGCATCTAGATGGTTCATGAAATGTCACATCGGGAGCCTGCCTTACGCCCAATTCTAGTCTTCCAGTGTCTGTTACCCCTGCATCACCCTTACTGTGGATCCTGCCACATGAACAATCCCTTGTTGTCTGTTTACTAACATTTTTCTTTTATAATGAAATTATTTCCAGTTGTGTGCTTTACAACTGAAGGCTTACAATATGATAATCAGACGCACATTGCTATAAACAATCCAATCAAAAATGCAACAAATGTAGCAAATCACAGGGGAATTAAAATTCATTAATCTTAAACAACACTAAAAACCCCACCTTTACCCAATACAGAGAACTATAGTATGTAGTAATAAAAACCTGTGATATTATATTTCCTCATATTGATTCAATCAGCCAGAGTTAAACAGAAACACTGGTAGGAACCCAGCAGATTTATTTTTGATTAATAAAGAATTCTTGCCAGATTCAGAAGAAGTACTGCACAGTCGTAGACAAAAAAAAAGTTTTTTTACTTTTTCCTAGCGTCAGAAGATGCTCTGCACTGTCCCACATGAAGAAAATTAGATTTTGTCTAGTTTTAGATATAGACGTATCAAGTGTATTTACTAACACTTCTTGGTGAAGTTCTCACCCCCAGTGTATCTCGCCTCCGCATGTCCCCTTCATCACTGTCACCTCCTTGTTCATCCGAAAGGTCAATCACAATAGATGAAGTAAGAACTATTGAATTTCACCTTTATCAATTTTGATTTTATAATCCTCAAGACGCTGTGCTACCCATCTAAGACAAGCTGAAATCTAAGTAATCAATGTAGGCGTCAGTCTTAACGTGCTACAAAGCCACAATAAACCTATTTTGAGTTAGAACATTTTTTTGGGTAGAACAATCCTAAATTTCTTAAGCTCTTATTTTGAAAAAACTGTCTTGGATAATGTTAAGACAGGAAGGACTTTTATTGCAAAGCAAAATGTTACAGGAAGGATGCCATCTTGTGGATGGTGGAGGAAAAAAGAAAAAAAAAGTGGAAAAAAGAAGCCACTGGGGAGAAGAGGTTAGATCTTCCATCTTTGTAAATAGGCCTTGTAATTTGTTACTTTCGAAAATACCTGGGTATGAAAACCTATAACGTGGTTGTGGATTTTGATTGGGGTGAAGAAACTTCAGGATAATTCATCTAATGGATTATGTTCACTGGATGTTTTCAGTCTTTATAGCAAGGAAAAGCAACCAGCATTGTTATGAAGAAAAAAGTCCTTTTGGAAGTTTGGATGAGATTTCTTTGCTTTGTGGAAATGTTACAAACAAACAGACTTGTTTTTTCTTGAGTTTATTCTGTTATATTATTTTGTTTAGATATTCCTCTCTATTTATCTGTTTGTGGTTTGAAGTTCTTGATATTTATGGCCTTATTATATGGTATTTAAGGTGTGTATAGCTATTTCTAGCTATGGCTGTTTTGTGGCTCAGCTTGTCGGAAGTGAGATGGTTGATTGTTACAAACGTTTGCAGTGCACTATACTATGCATATGTCTCTGTTGTATACTATTTGATACAGGATTTGTAAAAGCAGTGTTAATGTTTGTAATGCACCATTGTTGGGAATGACAGACATAACAACCAGATAGATACACAGACACATCCTTTTATTAAGGTTGATTGAGTGGCAGAAGACGGTATGTGCCCCATGTTAGAATGCCAAAAGTAATGCCTCACTATTCACTCCTGTACTTGATTTTGTTCAATGCAGTCACTCATCTACCGACCAACAGAGTTTTATTTTTACATACTGTACATCATCCATCCATCCATCCATCCATTATCCAACCCGCTATACAGTAATCCCTTGCTATACCGCGCTTCGACTTTCGTGGCTTCACTCTATCGTGGATTTTATATGTAAGCATATTTAAATATATATCGCGGATTTTTTGCTGGTTCATGGATTTCTGCGGACAATGGGTCTTTTAATTTCTGGTACATGCTTCCTCAGTTGGTTTGCCCAGTTGATTTCATACAAGGGACGCCATTGGCAGATGGCTGAGAAGCTACCCAACCAGAGCGCGTATTACGTATTAAATAAAACTCCTCAAATATATTGTGAGCATGGGGGCTGTTCGCACCCCTAGAGGATACGGCCGCTCCTCAAAATTATTGGCCACTTCAAAATTATTGCTCTCTTCCTTGCTGGGCTTACATATGGCTGCTTTCTCAAGCGATATGCTCCCTGCACTGTGCTTCACATACTTAAAAGATCAAACAGCACATATTGATTTTTGATTGTTTGCTTTTCTCTCTCTCACTCTCTTGCTCTGACATTCTCTGCTCCTGACGGAGGGGGTGTGAGCAGGGAAGCTGTTCACACCCCTAGACGATACCGACGCTCGTCTAAAAATGCTGAAAGATTACCTTCATGTTGCTCCCTTCTGTGCAGCTGCTTTGTCAAGCGACATGCTTCCTGCACGGTGCTTCGCATACATAAAAGCTCGAAGGACATTGTATTGATTTTTGATTGTTTGTTTTTCTCTGTCTCTCTCACTCTCTCTGACATTCTCTGCTCCTGACAGAGGGGGTGTGAGCAGAGGGGCTGTTCGCACACTGGCCTAGAGGATATGGACACTTCTCTAAAAAATGCTGAAAGACTACCTTCACATTGCTCTCTTCCTTGCAGCTGCTTTGTCCGGCGGTGCTTCGCATACTTAAAAGCCAAACAGCCCTATTGATTTTTGTTTGCTTTTTTTCTCTCTCTTTCTGACAGTCTCTGCTCCTGACGCGCACTCCTTTGAAGAGGAAGATATGTTTTGCATTCTTTTAATTGTGAGACGGAACTGTCATCTCAATCTTGTCATGGAGCACAGTTTAAACTTTTGAAAAAGAGACAAATGTTCGTTTGCAGTGTTTGAATATGGTTCCTGTCTCTTTACAACCTCCTGTGTTTCTGTGCAAATCTGTGACAAGCATGACAATATAAAAATAACCATATAAACATATGGTTTCTACTTCGCGGATTTTCACCTTTCGTGGGGGGGTCTGGAACGCAACCCCTGCGATAGAGGAGGGATTACTGTATCCTAACTACAGGGTCACGGGGTCTGTACTGTACATCATTTAAGGTAAATATTGAGCTTTAAAGTAGTCTTCATTAGATGACTGGAAAATGAAACTAATCTTATGTACTTACTATGGGTTTTTCCTGCTCGCTGTGCTCGACACCTAGCCTGGCCTGCGCTATGCACTAGCCACTTTGTGTCTCTGCTGCTTGTGTAGTGAAGAGGAGGGCTGAATGAACCCCAAGGAGACGCAGTCGCTCTTCCGAAACCCCCTCTTAACTGGTGATACAATGGGAAACAAATACAGTTTTTTTTTTTTTACCTCATTTTTGTTCGATCAGCTGCTGCTGCTGTGCCGCGTGATCTGCATCTCACTCGGTGCTTCGAACGTTTAAAAGCCTGTACAGCAGCTGTCCTACTCTTTGTCTTTTATTTCCGGCCCCGGGCATGGTTAAAACTTTTGGCAGAAAGTCTCGTCTCGCGGGATATTTTTTAGTTTATAATTTAAAAACGGAATAAGAATCTGAAAATCTAACAACACCACATTAAAGTTCGATAAATTCTGAAAAGAATGATACCAAACATATATATGTAGGTTTTAAAAAGAGCCAGATTTAAAGTGTGACAAAAAATGTGACATAAAATTGTTGCACTTTTAGACTTTAGACTTTTAGAGATTTTTTATATAGAGAGTAGATTTAATGTTTTGCAGGTCATGATATGTACAATACAAGCACCTAGAAGATGTCTGGACAATCAGCCTGAAAATCTGGCTTGTTCAATGCCTTAATACACAGTTATTTTTAAAATCCAAATCTAAGAATTTTTCTGATCCACAGTAACAGAAATAGATATACTGTGATTATTATTTAGAACATAACGTGTTTGGTGAAAAGACACACAAAGATATCAAAGCATACTGATAACTACATCTGTAAATATAGGAACAAAAAAGAGTTATATTGGAAATGATGTTTTATTTGTGGACACTTGAGAGCAGTAGACTACACCAAATGTGCAGATTTTCAGGCTTTAATGGCCTATATCCTACAGGAATGAAAAATCAAAAAAAAAACACCTTGATATCTTTTTGGTTTCTCCCAGACATCAATGAGGCCAGAAAGAACTAAAATAAAGACATGTTCTTTGGTCTCATGCTTCTCAGGTATTTCTCCTGAGAGAAAATGTCCCAAATTCTCATAAGTGTCTTCTCATCTGTTTCGCACAGTAGTGTCTTGACATTTGTTTTTTGCAATTTAAAAGAATTTGCATTGTGCACTCAGTAATATATGGTGAAATGTATGGATGGTTATTTAAGGTAATAAAACACTTTACTATCATTCCAAAACTGCATACTATTATTTGTCTTAATGTATATTACTGTGCTCCAATTAAATCACAGTCATTCTAGAAGAGAAGACAGGCAGTGTGGCATAGTAGTTAAGACTTTGGACTTCAAACCCTGAGGTTGTGGGTTAAAATCCCACTTCTGATACCACTATGTGACCATGAGCAAGTCACTTCATCTGTCTATGCCCCAATGGGAAAACCAACAGGTAAGTTACTCTGGATAAAGGCATCAGTCCAATAATATATAAAAAAATGTAAACTTTTGAAAGAGATTAAATTAAGACTAGAAAGAGATATCACAAAATATAACATGCTCTTCAAACTCAGTTCTCAATTCGGACTTCTTTTGTTTCCGTTTTATGATGTCTCATTTTTTTATTCTCTAATGCTATTTCTCCTAGCGGATTTTGGGAGAAACATCTGTAACAAACTTGATTCTTAAATGAAACATAAATGAGTCTCACGAGCCATCAAAGATCAACCTTTGAGCAGTACAATTTAACTATAGGGTTAAATAAGGAAATTCAATTTTCACTCATACTGTGTTCGAGTGCCCTGTCAAAGAGCACAGAAATCACAAACACTGTAATCCTTTAAATTATTAAAGGTTTAAGATGCAGAAGCATTGGAGCATAACAGTGAGGGTGGCACAAAAGTACCACATGAAGAGAAATCTGTGTAGCACCCACATTAACAATCAGGTTAGTTACTTACAGTATCGGCTTCATCTTTCTGCTCCTTTCCAAATATTTCTTCTCCCATCCTGTACTAATCTCCATTTCCTTTTTATTTCAGCATGTAATCTGTCATTTGCATTCTCCCAACTAGCACACTAGACTACTATGATGAAAGCGCTTTGCACAGTGTGCATACCTTAAACTGTCAATATTTGGGTGCGAGATTGAAAGCTCTGAAGGCTTAGATTTGTCAATTTTACGGCCTTATCTCGTGTTTTTATACAGCTATAGTTGGACTCTTACTACTTAAACTACCACTTCTTCAGTGATACTAACAAACACAGAGAGGCAAACACTTTAACTAAAGACTTACAGAACAAACATTATACAATCTGCACTTGCTTGACTTGACTGGTCAAATCACTTTATCTATTTTTCTAATTAGTTGCCCCACATTTAAAATTTTTTTGCCTATACTCTGATTTTTGAGAAGATGCTGCATTTGAAGTCTTTCTCCACGTAATGGATTAAACTGCTCTGTAAAATAATCAGCCAGGTAATCTATTATTTTTTGCATCTGGGTTAATCAAGTTTGATAATGTACAGTATGTGTGTATGTATATACAGTATTCCACTTAATATTACTCAAAACAAGCTTTACAAAGCAATCCACATTAAGTAAAACATTCAGACTAGCCATATGTATTTTCAAGTAACAATTTTCTTACCACTTTGAAGACTCCTGCAAATGTATTGAAAGGATAAATCAAGTTTATTTTCCTGGGCTCATCAAATTTTACTGAACGCTGGTAACCATTCATGTGAAGTCAGTTATTGCAAAACAGAACGTCTAACGTTTAAGTACAAGCAGATAGAGAAGGCCCTTCCGATAAGATCTGCAATGTTGCAATCCAGCTCTCTCAGACCCTGAAAATAGGAAGTTTCTAACTGCAATGTAATTGATTGATGTCTCCTTTTTTCCCTTTTCAGCTGGAAAGGACCGGTAAGTCACATGAGAAGATTTACAATGACAACATCTACAACATTCACTATTTACTGTTTATGCAAAGACCTGAAGCCAGGAATCCTACCAAAATCTCTATAAGCCACCATCATTCATTTTGGATTTCATCAATCCTGTAAAGTCCAGAGACTATATCAGCTGGAACTCACCCCAGTTAGTGCTTCTCAGGGCATTGCATTAGTTCTTATTCAAGATTTTGAATTGCTTCTTGTAGCTGTCTTTCTGCCCCAATAAAATTTGTTCCATTATTTAAAGATAGAGCTGCCAGGCAAGAGGAAAGCCTAAGAGAAGGTTTATGGATGTGGTGAGAGAGGACATACAGGTAGTTGGTGTAACAGAACAAGATGTAGAGGACAGGGAGATATGGAACAAGATGATCCGCTGTGGCAAACCCTATCGGGAGCAGCTGAAAGAAGAAGAAGATCTGAGAGCACGATTTTAACTTGTCCTGTTTTGCAAACGAATCAACATATGGCATTGATACAAGAATCAGTGTCCAAGCTGTGTGCAATTTCTATGTGCATAGCTCTGATTGTTAGACAAGTGAAAATTACTCCATACCTCCTGACCAGGCTTCGTCCTCTTTTAACTTGGGGAAAAAAAAAACTTGAAAAATAATCAACTTCAACATTGGAGAAAAGTGGTTGGTCAGGTACTAATCTGTCATTTTTTGCTCTCCTGGTTTTGCATTGTATCTTCTGCATGATGATGATTTTCCTGATAGTTGAGTTTGCTTGAGGTTTCTAATATTTCTGGCCTAACTGTGCGAGCATTCAATTGCACCCACAATGTCCAATTTCTTTGTGAATCTGCTGCAATATAAGAGAAGCAATATGTGAGCGTTTGTGGAGAATTGCAGGATGTTTAGCTTCTTCTGGCATTGCAACTTTGTTGAGTCTTCCTTCAACTCTCAGTATTCCATCTTGTATGACTGGGTCCAGTTCAAAGATTTGACTGTTCTTTTTTACACAAGCATTTTTTTTAAAGCCGTTAATTCAGCCCCCCTCTTCACAACGCGAGAGGCAGAGATGCGAAGTGGCTGGCGCGTAGTGTGCCCCAGTGAGGAGGTGGAATAACTCATTCACTACAGCTTTATTACTGGCAAATCTCAAGAAATAAAAAATGAATGAAAATGAATGAAATGAAAATAACACTCTTTTAAAATTGTATATCCGTTTAACCAAACTGGGGGGTGGGCGAGTGAAGCGAGCAGGGGCCAGAGCCCCCTAGTAAATTAACAAAAAAAAAGGAAAAATTAAGTTTCCTGTTGAGGTATTCTAAGGTAGCCACTTCATCTCCTATTGTAACATTAACATCTCTTTTCAGCCTTTTCCAATGAATACAAAATAGTACACTGCAAAAAATGCTTATACAAAAACTAGACAAAAAAACTTTAGATGGGAGTTGTTTCGCTTTTATTTAGAAAAAGAATCTGCCAATGGGGTAAGCAAAATTTACTTGACTAGATTTCTTAAAGTAAGCTAAATAATCGTAAATACAGATTATTTGATAAGTCAATAATTCTCACAATAAGGAAAACAAGATTTAATGTCATGATATAAATACCTTTCTACTTGCTTAAATTTCATTTTTTTCAGTGTAAGGTTTCCACACATAAATAGTTAAGTCTTTAATAAGATCAGTACATTTATGGCTATCTTTTATCATTTTATATAGATCTCAAAGTTCTTTGTGAATTGTCACCAGGAGCCTTCTCATCTTGTGGTCACTAAGGACCAGACAGAACTGGATTACATCACTTGAGGGTCCAGAAGTGTGTTGAATTCACTCCAGTGACCAGTGTTAGTGAACCTCTGGCCAGGGATTTGCAGTTCAATATTATGGGTTTGAATGGACTTTCTCATTCAATGGCTGCTGTGGACAGTCTCCATCGGTTTGAAAGATTCTTCCAGTAGGCATTCACTGGCAACTGGTTTTGTATGATGCAGTATATATCCACTGATACCAAAGAACTGGTAAAACGGAGAAGTTCTGAAACTGTAATTCGCTCTTTTTACCATTTGATTGTGGAGGATTAGACTGTCTCGGTGTAAGGAATCTTTCTACATTTGATTTTAAACCAGGCTAGAGGACGTTATTTAGGTAGTAAATGGTATAATTTCAGGGATTTGCCTGTTTATTCATCTTATTTCTGATAAACTCAGTCTGAGTGCACATTTGTATTTACAGTGACTCTGAAAAAGTATTCACATTTTATTGTTGAACATTGAATCACAGTGGATTTAATTTGGCTTTTATGATGCTGATTATCAGAAAAAGACCCTTTAATGTCAAAGTGAAAACAGAGCTCTGCAAAGTGGTCTAAATTAAAGGAATACTCGACCTAAGAATGATATTTTTTATATGTTACATACCCTCATGTACTTTGTAGTGTTGGCCGAGAAAACATTTGAACATCATGTTCATGTGGCGAATGGAGAGAGAAGTTTGTGGCAAGCGATGTCTATGCATGTCACATAATCTACATGTGGGTTATCCAATTGTATGCTCAAAACATGCTTTTTTTTTTTAAACAGTTTAATGGTTACATTTGGAATTATCAGCAGACATCAAAAACAGGAAACCTAAAGACAAATGGGAATGCCTCTTTGAAGTGAAGACACATCTCTCCCCCTCATTTGTTGGTCTAGAGGCAGGACTTCAATTCAAAAAGTCAATTTGCAAAACTGCTCAAGCCCGATCAGGTTGATACAGGATTGTGAGTGAACGGCCTTTTTGAAGTCCTGCCACAAATTATCAAATAGATTGCAATTTGGACTTTGACTCAGACACTCTGAAATGTTAACATTGTTGTTTCTAATTTATCCCTATGTGGCTTTGGCTTTATGCTTGGAATTGCTACCTGGAAAACAAATCTCTCAAGGCACAGGTTTCTCGCAGACTGCATCACGTTTTCCTCCAGGATTTTCCAGTATTTTGCTGCATTCATTTTACCATCCACCCTCACAAGCCTTCCATGGCCTACTGTAGAGAAGAATCCTCACAGCATGATGCAATCACCACCTTGCTGTATATATAAGGTAGGGATGGTGTGTTTTTTATAATCATTTAGTAGGACGGCTGAATAGCTCAATTTTGGTCTCAGCAGACTATAGAAATGTCTTCCAGCTGATTGTCTCTTCTGGCAAACCCACATGTGCATTTTTTTCCCTTTTCCATTCTACCATAAAGCTGTGACTGAATTCACCATCTCTGCAATCTCAATCGCTGTATTTTGTAACTACTTCAGAGTCTTCATAGGCCTCTTGGTGGCTTCTCTCACTAATCTTCTTCTTTCATGATCACTCAGTTTTAGTGGATGGCCAGCTCTAGGCAGATTTATAGCCGTGCCAAACTCTTTCTATCTCTTAATGGTTGAGCTAACTGGACTCCAAGGGATATTCATTGACTTACATGTTTTCTTTCCTCCATCCCCAACATCCTTTTCATTGAGTTACTTGGAGCGCTCCTTTTGTAGGTTAGGCCACCATACTGACTCACCACAAGTTAGACTTTCAAATATAAGGAGCATTTATAATGAAATCAATTGAAACCCCTTGACTACAGACAGATGATCTCCATTTAACAAAAGGCGTGACTTCTAAAATCAGCTGGCTGCACCACTCATGATTTAGGTGTATCAAATTAAAGGGGGTCAATACTTACACGATCAATCATTTTATGTTTTTTATTTGAAATAAATTGAGACCACTTTGCAGAGATCTGTTTTCACTTTGACAATATCAGGTCTTTTCTTGTTGATTACTGTAAAAAAAGCAAATTATCCACTGTAATTCAATGCTGTGTAACCCGCGGTGTCATAGGGTTGGTATCACCCAGTTGAGTCACTGAGGCCAGATTAAGACCCCCACATGCCCTTCGGTGACTTTCTAATGAATAGAGCTTCTTAACAGAGAGTCGATTATACTTTAATACACAATGCAGTGTGAGGACCCACAGCCAAGGTTAATTCCCACTATTGATGGCGTGTGGACACTTGATTGTTTCATCAAGTGAGGTTATTCCTCATTGTTGATTTCTGCATGTGGGCACTAGATTATTTCATCGAGCAGGGAGATGGGTCTTCCCTTGGTGATATAAGTCTGAAACACTGCACACTGTCTATGGCACCCGCATACCCCTAGTGATGCCATTGTGTGCAGCAATAAAATGTGAAAACTTCCAAGGAGGTAAATACTTATTATACTTGCACATGAGCTTCATAGGGCCAGTATTGTCACATGTACATGTCACATGCTGTAAAGTTATTTATTTTGCATGACTGCCTGAATATTATGAAAAAATTGGATGGCTGAGAATTATTTGCGACTAAATACTGTACACCTGACAGTTTTGTCCCAAAGGTTCTAGATAACCTAGGTTGCCTTTCCTCTAATTTGAAATCCACTGTCTGAAACATAGTTTCTTTTGGCCATAATTTGACTTTTGACAATCATGTTAAATTTTTAATACATTTCTAAACTCAGGCAAATGGTTTCCCAAACAGAGTTGGAGACGACAGTGCATGCATTTGTGTCATCTCGTCTTGATTACTGTAACTCTCTGTTCATATGCTTAAATTCATCCTCACTGGATCACCAACAGTTGGTCCAGAGTGCTGCTGCAAAGTTCATGACTGGATCATCTAAAACAGGGATCATTCTAATTCTTTTCTTAATTAGTGACCAGTTTTTGCTGCTAATTAACTATTTCCCTTTACTTTAATTGACTTGTCTTGAGACTCGACCGCTATATTGATTCTTTTTTCCTCAAACGGCACCTAAACATAAATTTGATGTGAAGTGAGCCAACAGATGACCAACTAAGTTGGGGCCTCAAACTCCAACCAACTTCACTTCATTCAGTTTCTTAATTTGAAGCCAGTTCTCTTTGCTAATTAAACCTGTTATTTAATTCCATGGCGCTCATTCTGCCATGGCAGACATTTCCAATACTGTTGATCTTCATTTTTAAGAGCGCTGTCAAAATGTTTTGTGGATCTGGGCAGATCAACATTACTGAGGCCTTCACCTTTCTTTATTTTCAGTTATTGTGTGATGGACACAGGTTGCTGTTTGTGTGTTGGTTCATTTTGTGTCTTAATATTGTTTGGTATCTAATTAAGGAAAAAATAAATAATTAAGGGGCCCAAGTCTTAAGTTGTGCATCAATTAAAATTAAGGCAAAGAGTTAATTAGCAGCAAAATCTGGCCACTAATTAACACAAGGGTTAGAATGAAAAACTGCTGCCAAAGTAGCTCTCCAGGACTGGAGTTGGAGACCCCTGATCTAAAAGATCTCCCATCATGCCTATCCAGATTTCTTTGCACTGGCTTCCCATTGAAATTCTGAGTTCATTTTAAAGTCCTGGTTCTCACTTTTAGAACCCTAAATGGTCAAATTCTTGCCTATATTACTGAGCTACTGCAGCCTTGTATCACATCCAGGTCTTTGAAGTCTTCTGATTAGGGTTTTGTTAGCTTTTCCGAACACCAGAATTGAGATTAAATGAGACTGTGCATTGGAGGCCGTGGCCTCTCAACTGTGGAACTCTCCTCCTGCAGATGTGAGACCAGTAGACACTGTGGACATTTTTAAAAAGAAGTTTAACACACATTTATTCAAGCTCTCCTTTGTGTAATTTTACTGTTTTACTGTGTATGTCTATGAATTTTTTTTCTGGTTTTAATTTGTTCGAGTTCACTTTTGTAACGTTACTGTGTATTTCTAAGCATTTTCTCCTGGTCTTAATATGTTCAAGCTTGCTTTTGTGTGTTTTTGTGTATGTCTATGTATTTTATTCCTGCTTTTAATTTATTAAGTCGCTTTTGTGTTAGTGCAGATTCATTGTTTTCATTTTTAAAGCTTACATTTGTGTGTTACTAAGTTTTATTTTGTATGCCTATGCATTTTATCCCTGGTTTTTATTTTTTAACTTGCTTTTGTGTCATGTCTGTGACGACTGTTTGTAAATCAGTTTATGACATTTGTTCTTGAAAAGTGCTTTATAAATACAATTTACTTCTTTGCTTACTTATTTATGTACTTACAGAGTACAGTGAAATTCCTAACGTGCATGTGCAGTATGGTTATTTATCAAGCAGCACAACTGCCTTTGTGCCCAGGCTGTTCAGGAAGTCTTTCACTGTGTGTGTTACATCCTCCTTCCATCTTTATTTGGGTTTGCCTCACATTCCTTCTTTAATCCAAAGCTATTCAGTCAGGTCCAGATGCACATGTGGATTTGCATGTGAGTCCATAGAGCTATACTTATGGGAATTTTCAATGTCAACATGAATTTATTTTTATCAAGTGCCTTATATGGCTAGTGATGGACTATTCCCATACAGCTCAAGTATTTCACTTTTGTGTTTTGTAATCCACATTGCTGTGCACAAGGCTATAAATAATACAAAAAAATACAGTCACATAACTTTAGTTCTTGCATCAAGTAGATTGTGGTCTATTTCAAGACATTACAGACTTACTCAACCCAATTATTGTGTAATCATTTGTTGTTTTAATTAAGAAAAGGTCTATATATTCTTAGAATTGCTTCCTCATATGAGTCATTAATGAGACGGCACAGCAGTTAGGGCTTCTGCTTTGTGTATGCACCTTCCCAGGTTTGAATCCCATGTCCAGATGTTATCCACGCAGAGTACACACATTCTCCCCATAACTGCATGGGTTTTCTTGACATCCCAAAGACACACACGTTAGCTTCATTCTTGATTCTAAACTGGTTATGTGCATGAGTGGGCTTAATGATGGCCTGACACTCTGTTGAGGAATGGCTCCTACCTTGTACTTGTGGTACCAGGATGAACTCCACACCCGACCAACGCTCAATTGGATTAATGGGATTGAGTAATATTAGGCTATGTTATTTTATGACTCATTTGCAACCATTCATTTAAAACCTTTCTAAGGGGAAAAAATGGAAGTTATCTTGGGAAAAGCAATTCAGAGAGAGATACCCTTCCAGGTTTCAAAAATTGGGTAAATACAACACACCAAACTGAACACAGGTAATCCTCTTCACAGGGCTAGATGGCTAATCTATCATTGCCACCTCAGAAATACAATACAACAGTACAAACTACAAGGCTAAACACAAGAATAGATTATACCACTCACTAAACAAATTCATCAAAAACAAAGCAGGAACTAATTAACATAAATTAAAAACAGCAATATCTGTCCATTAACTAATTGTAGGCCCATGCCTCAATTTGTAGAAAAGGAGTCAGACAAGCCAGACCTAGTCAGAGTCCTAGAGACCTCGGCCATCAAGCTGCCTCCTCTCTACTGGCCATCCTACAAGCTGAGTCAGTGCTGGGCCAGCCGTTCTGATGAAAGGACCCTTCTACCCTTCTGTTGTCATTAGTATATTTAATCTGCCTTATTCTCTTGGATGTGCAAGGCTCTATACTAAGTACAGCTTGATTTATCATCAGCAAACTAATTCAAGGAGAAGGTTACCAAATAATAGTAATAATTAAACAGGCCATAATTCTTAAAAGTTCAGTAAAAAAAAAAGTAATTGCAAGTGGACAAAAGGTGGCAGCAGAACTCAAGTATCAGATTAGCTGAAACTGACTCTTTGGAGTTTGGAGGGATACTGTTGTAGTACCAATGGAAGTTCATGCTGAGTGTTTCCTTTCGATGTTTTATGTATGTCCTCAATCCATTTGCGCATCCTTTTTATAAATTTGCTTTGTCCATTTTTAAGTTTGTGGTGGCACTGCATGGTTCCTGTGCACTGAAACAGAGACTATTTAATGACACCCATTAACTTAACTGCACATCTTTGAGATGTGGACAATTGCTGTACTGGAGAGACCCTGTGTAGACCTGGGATGACACAATCCAGGGCTTAGCACTGGTGCAGCTTCACCTCCCTTTAAAATTAAAATTACAAGGATCTTTTTAATTTTTGGTAAACTATCTGTTGTTTAGGCAGCATGATACATTCTGTAGAAGAAACTGAAACCTCTGACTGCTGTAGTGACTTGAGGAAAAGATGAGCCCTCTTAAGTGTGATTAGCTGTGTGATTCTTCTTCACGCTGTGGAGGGTACAGAGAAGAGCAGCTTGATGTTCAGGTGAGTGAGCTGTCATTTATCAGGATAGGTGCTTGTGCCAGTTTAGCCTTTGTTGCCTAATTTTGGGTTGATGCACAATGATATAATTTGCATGCAGCATAATTCAAATTTTTGAGCTATATGTGTGGAGTTACGAAAAAGGACAGAGTAAGAAATGAGACAAAGAGAGGTACAACAAAATGGGAGAGTATCTAGGAAAGTAGGGTGAAGTGGTATGACAAGAGGAGGCAATTATCTGTCTGCTCCACTAAACTCACTCTTGTCTGGACAAAGCTGGCAATACTGTGAGGGTTATGTTTTTTAATTTATGCAGTGCCTTCAATACCATCCAGCCATCTCTGTTAAGGAGTAAGCTCAGAGATATGCATGTAGATGAGATTATAGTGTCTTGGATACTGAACTGTCGCGCAGACCACAGTTTGTTAGACTCAAGGACTGCGTTTCTGATTCAGAGCACCACAAAGAACAGTCCTGCCTCCTTTTCTCTTTACTCTGTACATCTCAGACTACAAATATAACACAAGGACATTTCACTTGTAGAAATTCTCAGATAACTCTGCACTTATGGGGTATATTGATAAAGGGGATGAGACAAATTATAGGAGTCAGGTAGAGAAGGTTGTTTCTTGGTGCGGAAAGAATCGTCTGCATCTTAACATTAGCAAAACCAAAGAACTGGTTATTGACTTACATTGACTATATCTAGTCACTATTCAAGGAGTGGTTGTTGAGGTGGTCCACTCCTACAAGTACTTGCGGGTCTAAATCAATGACAGGCTGGACTACCTCGTAACACAGAGGAACTATGTAAGAAAGGGCAGAGCAGTAGGATTGTGTGATATGTATCATCTACAATAATATTTTAATTGATGCTTTAACAATGTGCAATGTGAAATTATTAAGTACTAGCCATCCCCTGTGGCTCCGCCTGCATAGTAGTGAAACAGAACAAACTTTAAAAATCATTAAACAAAAAGGCATCACCAGCTAAGCAAATGCAAGGTACACTCCAAAACGCAGAGGTAGACCGACCCCTCGGTCCTGATGTCACGCTTCCCCCTCCCCTCGGCCCGCAGCCTCTGTCTTGGATTACTTGAATATATCGCTCCTGTAAATGAAATATGATTCTTAGTGCGATGAGAGAAGTCGCAAAATCAAACAGAATGTTGAAGCATATTCTAGAAAAAAAACCCAATCTAAATCCGTTAAGTAGTTCTCTTGTTCGCTACCTAAGCGGATGTAAGATACACCCTGAGGTTGGCGCATGAGTGAGGATGGTCCCGCCCCCCCTCCCCTCGGCCCGCTGCATCTCTCTCGGATTCGCACAAATAAATCGGTACTGCAAGCGAATTATGATACTTAGCGTGATGAGAGAAGTTGCAAAATCAACCGGAACGTTCAAGCAAATTATGGAAAAAAACCCAATCTAAATCCGTTAAGTAGTTCTCTCGTTCACTAGCTAAGCAGATATAAGAAAAACCCCGAAGCTGGTGCGTAACTGAGGATGGTCCTGCCCCCCTCCCCTCGGCCCACTGCATCTCTCTCGGATTTGCGCAAATAAATCGGTACCGCAAGCGAACTATGATACTTAGTGTGATGAGAGAAGTTGCAAAATCAACCAGAACGTTCAAGCAAATTATAGAAAAAAAAGTATAGTTCTCTCATGAAAAACGGCCAGACATACAGACAGACAGACAGACATTGGATTTTATATAAATAGAGATGCCAGTCACTTTGCAAAAAACAAACAAAAACACGCTTCTTTGTCTGTATTATGTTATGTCATCAGTGTGAGCCTCTCCCAATGTTCATTGTGTTAACTGTGAGAGGAGGAATTGTACCGACAGAGTACAGAGTAAATGTTTTCTGTTTTAACATTTCAACCTGTTAATAATAAGCATTAACAGATAAAGGAGTTCAGTGTTGTTTCATTATCCTTTCATAGCAATTTGCAAAAAGTGGCACATCATTAGTTACAACGCAGAAGCTTCGGAGGTTAACTGGATTCAAAGCCAGAGTATAGCAGTATAGAGTGTGAGGTAAACACTAGTTACAATGCGATAACTCAGGGGCAGCCAACACTGGTCTTGGAGAGCCACAATGGCTACAGGTTTTCATTCTAACCATTTTCTTAATTAGTGACCAGTTTTTGCAAGTAATTAACTTCATTTAATTTATTTGCTATTTAAGACTTGGATTGCTTAAATTAGGGGTGAGCAACGTCGGTCCTGGGGGGGTGCAGTGGCTTTTGGTTTTTGTTTCAACCCAATTGTTTCATGAGAAATCATTCATTTCTGATGAAGAACTTATTGCCCAAGTGACATTCTTCTGCTTCATTTTAGTTGTCTCGCTTGTTAAGATTTTGAATCCTTAATTGCTTATTTTAGTCTTGTAAAGCTGCATTCATTATTTTAACTGCTCCTTATTAACACGAAAATGCACATGACAAAGGAACCAGCATTTCTACTTCTACCTTGTCTCCATTCCCACCCGTATGTATTCATCATTCATTATTTGGTTTAATAAAGTACTCAGAAGGGAACTGAAGAGAAAGTGAAGAACTGAAAATTACTCATCTGTTTTTGGCTTCAAATTACTTGGATGATACGTGTATCATTAGAAAGGAGAAACATTGTATGATTTAAGAATGAACTGATGTGGTAGAGTTAAAACCCTAACAAGCCATGACATTAAATAAGATCTGTTATTAGTGAGTAGATTGGCTTCTAATTAATCAACTGGTTTGGAACGAAAACCTTCAGCCACAGGGAGTTGGCCACTCCCGTGGATAACTTAAATTCTATCTATCTATCTATCTATCTATCTATCTATCTATCTATCTATCTATCTATCTATCTATCTATCTATCTATCTATCTATCTATCTATCTATCTATCTATCTATCTATCTATCTATCTATCGACAAATAAAGTTAAACTTAAATCATGAACCTTTTTAAGGCCTCACACCCTTTCCCTGTTTGGAATACAGTCATACCATAACACTATCTACCTGGTGCTCAGTGTTGCTGAAATAGGCTCCAGTCCCCTTTTAGTCTGAACTGCAAGAAGCAGGTTTGAGAATTTTCTGCTATAAAAAATCCTTTTTATTTGTTGCCCTTCTTCATATGTTTAATATTAAATGATGCCATCCAGTGATCTGCTAATCTCAAGTAATTTAAAAATATAGTGAGGTGATTTTGATGAAATTCGCATACCCCATTCAAAGTTCACAGGTTCAGGCTTTCCTAACAACTGGGTATAGTGAAAAGTCAAGCAAAATGACACCTTTTATTGGCTAACTAAAAAGATTACAATATGCAAGCTTCCCAGGCAACCAGGCCTTCTTCAGGCAAGATGTAATACAGAAACTGGAGTCCTATGTGTTTATATACACACTAGGACAAGAAACAACATTGGAAAACCTTTAAGTGAGAAATCTTAAATGTAAAAAATTAATAGATTCCTTCAGGCTAGGGTTCATTTAACAAGAAAGAAGAACAACCTATGGTCAAGATCTTTGGTTAAGATAACTGTCCAACAAAGTCTTTTGAAGTTCCTGATGAGTTTTTCAATACAATGTGGGCCTGTAATCAGGTTGTCTGTCAGTCAGAGAGATGCAAAATAATCCTAACAACTGGGTGAAAATCTGGATTCAGATGTTAGGAGAAATTAAAGGAATGCAGTCAGCCTAGCAGCATGTCTTTGTTCTGATGAGAGGAAGCCCACTTTGCTGGAAGAGAACATGGAAACTCACTCTCGTCCAGAATCAACTACCCAAATAACACCACACAAGACAGTTCAAAGGAGTCAGCCCTTTTCAAAATGCTGTCAAGGTAGCCAGCCTACAGCTATGTTTTACACTCTGACCGAGTTCACAAATATTTAAAATTATTTTCTTCATGTGTAGCCCACACTCTCTTTGATACAGAATTCCACAAAAATTAAGAAACTCTTGCATCTAGATATTAGCTTAGGCACCATTATCATATCCTAAAAATCCAGAGAACTAAAAAGATGGGCAGTTTTCTTGGGTATATCATTTTCCAACTTGCTTAATCCATATCAGGGTCACAGGGGGAGCTGTAGCCTATCCCAGCTAGCTTAGGGAGTAAGGTAGGAATAAACCCTGAACGGTGCAACAGTCCATCGCAGGACAAATACATACCCAAACTAGGGCCAGTTCACCTAACCTTTATGTCTGTGGACAGTGGGGGGAAACCAGAGCCCCTGGAAAAAAGTCCACACAGACACAGAGTGACTTCCATGCAGGGAGGACCCCGGATGCCAACCCATGCCCCCTTATTTCAAGCCAGCAGCATTACCACTATGCCACCACACTTGGATATGAAAACCTTAATTGTATTCAGTGAACTGCTCTCGGTGTTTGTTTTAAAATAATGAAGCAGTGGTCTTTACTCATAAACCATACCTTATACTGTGGGTGATGCCATGGTGGTAATGACTTGCTTTAAAATACATTTTTTTATTTACATTTTTCATTTGAATACATTTTTTGTATTGTGTTCAAAAGAATTACGAAATGCTTTGAAATTATTTCACTATTTTTTGTTCTATGCCGCATGACTCATGACTCAGACCACCCATATGTGATACAGCGTTTGACTCATCTTGATATCTAGTTATGCATGATGTCAAATTTTTTTGAGTTCCCTCCTTTTTTGGCCATCTAAACCTGAAAAACTCTGATTTTTAGGCCATTTTTGGAGCATATTTTGTGTAGGAAATTACATCCATTTGATAAAGAGTAAACCAATAGGTATCTCAGCAGAAATGGTCAAAACAATGGTCCTAATGGGATATGAGGGGTCAAAGTTACTTCTTTACACAAAAACTTTGAGACAATGGGCATCAGTAAAAAAGGCATATTGAGTGTCGTATGCTATTTTGAGTTTGCTGATCATGAATATGATGATATTTTTGATATTTGATTAACCCTCAAAATACCACTCACAGAAGGTTAACAATGACAATTTTCAAGCATAAGCACGTGGGGTATTGTTGTACATTATTTTAAGGTCAGTGATTATGAATATGATGTTATTTTTGTTTTCACTTTCTCATATACAAAGTATTGTAATCATCCAAAAATTCAATTTCGAGATTTTAATGAATCGTGATGTTTTAGACCTCCGAGTCCAAAAGTACCATTTTTGGAATTCTGTCTGTGTGTGTGTGTGTGCGTATGTGCGCGTGTGTGTGTGTGTGTGTTTGTGTGTAAACACGAGAACCTGAGTGCGCTTTCACTTAGGTCAACAAATTTTGCATACAAGTATTAGGTACAAAACGTAGATTTCTATCAACTTTTGGGCTATTTCTGCTAACTGGAAGTGGTAATCTTTTATTCATGCAGCTGCAGAGTCCAAATTATTCAACTTTACTTTTATAGTAATTGTTCAATACATTATTAATTTGATTGGATTTGTTGTTGATGGTTCTTTAATGTACATAATATAAAAATATAATCATTGTCTTGCGGTTTACTCCTCAAATATCCATCCCCATATCTGAGTACATGAGAAAGTCTAGAGGAGACCACTCCCGTTTTTTATTTTTCTATTACAGTCAAAAATATTTAGACTTTAAATTTTGAATTTAAGCACACATTTTAATATTTCAAATAATTGATGCAACTTTTCTTGTTTATTATGTACTTGTACCTTAGAATTAGGGTGGCATATGATAATTCAGACTTTTTTCTTTACTTATTTCATGTTCATTTATCATATTTATACTTTCTTTTAATAAATTAACCATTTATTGCTCCTCAAGCAAGAACAGGCAAGAAGTAGGGCTTTTTACATTAAATTTAGATAGAAACGATTACATGCATGTGGTTATGTATTGACAGATATGAAATATCAGGTTAGATGCCACACCAGAGTGACACAGCAGCCCAGTGTTTAGTGCTGCTACCTGGGCTCAAATCCTGGCCTGTTGTCTGTCTGTGTGGTGTCTGCCTGTCTGCCTGCTCTCCCTGTGTCTGTGCAGTTTTTTTTCTCCCACTTTCCAAAGGTGTGCAGGAGAGTTTGGTTGGTTATTCTAAATTGGTCCTGTGTGAGAGTGCGATGGATTAGCACCCCAGTGTAGCTGATTCTAGCCACTCTTTTCACATCACATAGAATTAGAGTAAGTAGGTGCAGAAATTGAATTAGCAAATAAATGGTTAACATTTATTTATGGTATGTCATTCTCCAACCTGCTTAATCAAGACCAGGGTCTTGGATTTGAGCTGGAGTTTATTCCAGATAGCACAGGGCCCAAGGCAGGAAGAAACCCTGCATAGACCTCCAGTACATTGCAGGGCAAACACATACACACACACACACACACGCACACACACACCCACACACGCACACACACACACACACACACAAACACACACACACCAAACATACACTAGAGCCGATTTAGTGTCACAATTCCCATAACCTGCATGACATTGGAGAAGAAGGGTAACCAAAGCAAACCCTGTTCTCCTTACTGCAAGGTAGAAAATCGCTACCACTGCACCACCGTACCATCCCAACATTTATTTATGCTCAATTTTTGTGTAATTTCACTGACATAACATGTTTAAATAGAATAATAAAGAAACTCGCACAATTCTTATTCTTACGCCCAGTGAAATCCAAAATTAGTGGGACAGCAGATGAATTATTCCAAACTGGAGACACATTTGTCCCACACTAACTGCATCATCATTTGCAAGCTGAAAGTTATTACTGAATGCGGCATAACTACGCTAGCTTAGAAAATAAAAAATGACAGCCGGTGGAAAAATGGGGAGATACATTACTAAAGTGGATGCAAAAAAACAAGTTGAAGAAGGAATGAAGAAGAAAAGGTTGGACAGTGATCTTGACAAGGATTCTAGTGAGATACATGAAGGAACTAATAGTATCAATTACAACTGTGCCAGCCAGTTAGGTAGCTATTGATGTGGAAAAAAACTTTTCTTTGTTTTGACAGATGTCATTCTTGGAGACCAGATGAAAATGCAGAACATGTGTTTATTTGCACATAGATATACACAAATGTCTCAGCCCATGGAGTGAGCAATTAAACAATTCATTCCTTTATATACTTTCTTTTACCATTACCTCATCTAACACATCACGTCATCTAACTGTGAATATCGGCAGAGTTTCTTTGTAGCCTTTGTCGATATTTGTAAAGTGTTCGATTCAGTTGATCAACTGCCCTGTGGGACATCTTGAGACTTAGCAGGATCCCCAGAAGTGGCTGGTCTATGCACTGGTGTTGTGAGTGCTGTTCAGAGTGGAATTCCCAGTTGATTCTGGAGTTCGTCAGGGGCGTGCTCTTGCTCCCACTCTCTTCAATGCTTGCATGGACTGGGTGTTGGGCAGGGTCATGGAATCCAGCAGCTGTGGGGTATCTGTTGGTGAAGAAAGATTCACTGATCTTGACTTTGCCGATGATACTGTGATCTTGGTGGAGTCAATGGAGGCTCTGATATGGGCTCTCGAGACATTGAGTAAGGAGTCTGAATGTCTGGGCTTGCAAGTGCCCTGGATAAAAACCAATTTCCAGGTCTTTAATGACCTCTTGGGCAAAGCCATCAGCAGTGTGTCTGTCTGAGGATAGAGTGTTGACATTCATGTCTCTGGCTTTTTGTATGAAGTCAGTAGACGGATTGGGAGAGCATTGGGGGTTATGTGGTTGCTGGAATGGGGCATGTGGCACTCCCGATATCTATGCAAAAGGACAAAGGTCCAAGCCTTTAGAGTCCTGGTGCTTCCTGTTTTGCTCTATGGTTGCGAGACATGGACGCTATCCAGTGGCCTGAGACGAAGACTGGACTCCTTCGGAGTCTCTTTGGAGAATCCTTAAATACCACTGGTTTGACTTTGTGTCTAATGAGTGGTTGCTCATGGAGTCCCAAATGAGGCACATTACCTGCTTTGTGAAGGAGCATCAGTTATGTCACTACAGCCATGTGGCGCAATTCCCTGAGGAGGTCCTCACTGTTGAAGACTCGAGTGGCTGGACCAGGCCAAGGGGACACCCACATAATACCTGGCTGCAGCAGATGGATAGTCATTTCTAGAGGGTGGGACTGGACCATGTGTCTGCCTTGGGGGATGCCAACTGGGATCCTGAGCTGTTTAGCTGTGTAGTGGGTGCGGCAAAGCGCTGTACGAGCGCAGACTCCCCAACCTGACCTGTCCTACCCTATCATCTTAGCCAATCAACTAAAGCCACCTGAAACTTTGTATAAACAATGATTCTTCCATTATTCTAAACACTGCTTCATTAATAGGGGTATCCCACGGGTTTTCCCATTGATCTTATCACCGCTTCAGGTGTTTTATATGTTTCGACTTTCTCACTAGTCCTGCGGTGGGTTGGCGCCCTGCCCAGGATTGTTTCCTGCCTTGTGCCCTGTGTTAGCTGGGATTGGCTCCAGCAGACCCCCGTGACCCTGTGTTCGGATTCAGCGGGTTGGAAAATGGATGGATGGACTTTCTCACTAGTTTGTCCTCACTTTTTCAGGGGGTGTTCATTACTCATTTACTTCATTTTAACCTTAGTAATTACTTTGGTGGTTCCTCTAAGATGAGGTAACCCTCATGTGCTCAAGTTTTAAGCCATGTTTAGTTAACATTTTAGTTAGCTTTTATTCTTTTCCTTATGCTTTTAATAATCCATTATTTGAACTTCATTTAAATTGTGAGCACAGGTCCAAACACCAACAGACAAACACCGCTTCTTTATAAAACTCATGTTTATTTTACTAAGTAAAGTCCCACACAACACAGTGCTCCCAGCACCAATCACCCTTCCACACGGGTCTTTCTCTTAATGTCCGTGGGCCGCCTTTCCTCTCCTCATGGGAGCTTTGTCCTGCTCCCGCTCCTGACTCTAGCTCCCTGATTGTAGGAAGGCGGCCCCTTTTATTACCACCCAGATGTGCTCCAGGTGCTTGATGACTCCAGGTGTACCTGGAAGGTCTTTCCTCCACCTTCCCAGGTGTGGCGGAAGTGTCGATCTCCCGGGCTCCATGATGCTCGGGGTGCCCCTTGGTGGTAGCCACGGGCCCCAGTAGGTTTGAGCCTCCTTGCTTCGTCCCCGTGGTCCCCTCTTCATCCAGGGCGGTTGCCCCCTCGTGGCCCGGGGGTCGTATAGACCACCTCCCAGTCCTTCCAGGCGTCCCAGCTGGGTCTGACCCCCAGCCTCCTGTGACAAAGTATATACTTGTATTAAATTGTAAAAATGTATTGATTAAAAATATTTGATTAAAATTCTATACTGTTTTATCATCTCTTTGCTACTCCTTGCTGCCACCACTATATGCAAGAATCTCACAATACTCGTCCTGTGACAACATTGCACTGCTACCCCCATGACACCAATCTCATCCTGGGCCCCGCTCACCCCTCAGAGACATTCTTGCCAAATAGTCATTATGGAGAAAAACACCATGGAGGGGTAGAGGTTATAAACAGGAGGCTGTGCTCAAATACTGGCCCTGCTGCTATCTGTGTGGAGTCAGTGCACTCTGCCTGTATTCATTGGGGATTTTCTTCTGTGACCGCAGTGAAGATGAGCATGTCAAGGAGATTTTTGATCCTAAATTGACTTTGCATGATGGTTTGGCTCCTGCTTTGTGTTTGATGCTACAGGGGTAGGCACTAGCCCAATATGACACCGTACTGGAAAATGTGAGCTCTAAAAATTAATCTAATGGCACAGAAGGGAGATCTGCCTAGTTGTTCTGTATATTTTATATAGTTTCCATTTTCTCATAAACGTTTTGGGCAACATTACAAGAATATCACGTCTGTCTCTAATTTTTAAAACTCACAGAATTGCAGTTTTATTTTGTATGATTTATGTAACTGTGCCATTTCATGAGTGAATCCAATGAATATGGTGTCAACATGCTCACATTGTAGCTGTTAATGCTAATACTCATAATGAGTATCAGTATCTGTTTTCTGAAGCCATTGGTTAGTCCCCATATAAGGTCACATCCACACAAACTCAGAGCCCTAGCTGAAAACATATTTTGTGACATTGGTCAAGCTCCAATTTTTTAGATTATCTCAGTTGTTTTCTAAAATAAATGGGCTAATGATGGAAAAAGTAGACGGTTATCCAATAACAAGGAGAGCTTAACTTGTTTATACACAGAAATTGAATGACTCAAGTATTCCATTTTAGGGAGCAAGCACAGCTCTTTATCTGCAAACATGTCAAACACTGCGTTATGTGTATTTTTCCTTGAAATCACTTTGCCTATTACATATCTGGACTTCCAGATTCAGCACAAGCAACGTAGGCATCCCAAATCATTAAAGAAACAGTTTGACGGGATCAGCAAAACTACCCTTTTGACTGGCCTTCAGCTAAATATGAGAATTGTTAGGTAGACTGGTGTCTTGTCCAGGGGTGGTCCTTGCTTTGTCCTCATGGATTTTTGAACAGACTTTTGCTTCCTGTGGCTCTGACCAGTAAAATGCAGGTATTGACTAGAAAGTTGTAAGTAGGCAGTTGAGCTTTAGAAGGGATATACAGTTTCAAAATAATTATATTTCTTAAAGCAAATTCACCAACTTTCATGGAGACATTTGGATCATGGAAATGAATTAGAGCATTTTCTGCAATCAACAAGTCATCCATCCTTCAATTGATTGTCTGAATAAGCCTAATCTAGTTGTAGCTGCTGGTCAGTAAGGCAGGATCAAGCACGGGTCAAACGTGTACCGAAAGAAATCTCCCAGTCCAAAAGTTTGTTTTAAAAGGTTTAGTGAAAATTCAAAGCAAACAGTCCACACAAGAATAATAAAAAAAGGTTGTTACACACGTAGAGTAAAAGGCAAAAAAAAAATTTTGACAAAATGTCTCTTCTCTAAACTTAGCTTTTCTTGTCAAACATCAGTTGTTTCAATACTTTTCTACAAAGCTTTTCTTTTGCCTTCAGTATGCTCTAAGCGTACGGCACTGCACGTTCATTAGAGCATGTTGCGTTACATTCTATTGGTCACGTAAAGGCAAGATTTAAAACTGTGTGCCCTCCATGTCTTACTTATGGCAAGGCAGG
The DNA here is from genome assembly GCF_900747795.2 of Erpetoichthys calabaricus. Classification (NCBI taxonomy): domain Eukaryota; kingdom Metazoa; phylum Chordata; class Cladistia; order Polypteriformes; family Polypteridae; genus Erpetoichthys; species Erpetoichthys calabaricus. Next base: position 198,175,972 of record NC_041398.2, on the reverse strand, counting down.
TCACTAACTGAGACTAATCTGTAGTCAGCGGGACAAGAAATATTTAGACTATACAAATTCAACTCAGCTTGTGGGGCTTATAAGAACCTCCCCATAGACTATGCTCTAATATATAGGCAAACATTTAATATAACTTAAATAACTAGCAAATGGCTCTTACACTAGTTTTAGTGGTGTGTGGAATCTTAGAATATCTGGTCTGGTGTGGGTCACCGGTATACAGAGGTGGGTAAAGTAGCCAAAAATTGTACTCAAGTAAGAGTAGCGTTACTTCAAAATAACAGTAATAATAATAATACTTCAAAGAGAAGTTACTAGATAGATAAACTGGGAAGGCACTGTATAACAGAAGATATAAAACTGTCAGGAGAAAAAAAACAGCACGAGGGATAGATAGATAGATAGATAGATAGATAGATAGATAGATAGATAGATAGATAGATAGATAGATAGATAGATAGATAGATAGATAGATTTACAGTATTAGCTATATAGTAGTTACATTTTATATATAATGTATATGCATTTTACAACTCGGAGAATTATGTCAAAAAGAAATACATTAAATCATATATCAATCGACACACGCTGCACTCAGGCAATCGGGCAGTGAGAGTGGAGATAAATGTGAAAGACGCTAGATTATATACAACAGGCAAAAATAGCGACCACCTGATAACAGTATTAGCTATAATCAATGAAAGCATTAATTAATCAACAGAAATAACCACGATCGACATTTTAAACTTAACGATTTACTTAAGAAAAACGCCCCAGCAAGTCTTTGAAGGCAGACACTCCAGGCAGGCAGAGCGGCGAACAGCGCAGAACAGCGCCCCCTGAAACAGAAGTGGTAGAAAATAGATTGTATTGGTAGTGGTTTACTGCAACCATAGAGAATGAATGGGAAACGGTTTACAGTGATCCCTCGCTATATCGCGCTTCGTTTTTCGCGGCTTCACTCCATCGCGGATTTTAAATGTAAGCATATGTGAATATATATCACGAATTTTCCACTGCTTCGCGGATGTCTGTGGTCCACAGTATGTGTGCTTCCTCAGTTGATTTGCCCATTTGAATTCAAACAAGGGACGCCTTTGAATTCAAACAAGGGACGCTATTGGCGGATGGCTGAGAAGCTACCCAATCAGAGCCTTCGGTTAAGTTCCTGTGTGCTGCTGATTGGCTCAGCGACGGAGTGCTGCATTAACCAGGAAGTCTAATCTCACTCATTCATCATTAACGCACGTTACTGCTACTGCTGCAGGAGCCGTGTCCAAGCGCCAACAGAAGATGCAAATGATTGCAGAAAAGGTAAAAGTTTTGGATATGTTGAAGGAAGGAAACAGCTACATCGCTGCAGGACACCATTACAGCATCAATGAGTCCACAATTCTTTTTATTTAAAAAGGAGGAAAAGCAAATAAGATCTACGGCCTCAGTGTCCTTTAACCAGGGCGCAAAACGAGTTGCAAGTGGACGTGATAAGGCAGTAGTCTGGATGGAATCTGCTCTAGGGATTTGGATTGAAGAGTGATGGAAGAAGTACAACGGCGGTGCTACACAGTCGCCTGAAGAGGCTCCTTTAGAAGAGCTGTAACGCTATCCTTTGTAGTGCAGTAAAATTAAACTCATCGTTATCGGACAAGTCGTTGTTTCATTGTTGGTGAGTAACCATAATTAATTATTTACGTACAGTACTTATTACATGTACATAGTTTAGTGTCACTGTACACACATTTTACTGTATACAATTTTTCTTGCATTGTACGTATTTATTGCTGGTGGCCTGTCTGTCGTAATGGCTGTAACATATGTGATATCGGAGACGCTCGATATCTTTAAAATAATATTTAGGTTTTACTGTATGTAAACTGTGTTTACATACATAATTTCAAAGAATCTTGCCTAATATCTAAGAGAATACAAAGGGTTTATCCTGTATAATTGTACGTGAAATGTTTATAATAGTGTGGGAGAGTTTATAAGGGCTTAAAATATATAACAATAACCATATAAACATATGGTTTCTACTTCGCGGATTTTCTTATTTCGCGGGTGGCTCTGGAATGCAACCCCCGCGATGGAGGAGGGATTACTGTACAGAGTTTTAGCTAAAGAATACACGGCAACCGCCTTCCGCTGTACATGTTTGGAATACAGCGTATATAATGGAAAAAAAGTAACGATTCGAGTATTGCCCAATGTAGCGGAGTAAGAGTAATGTTTCTTCTTCACAAATGTACTCAAGTAAAAGTAAATTGTATGGTGCGGTAAAATTACTTTTAGAAGTACAATTTTTTTTAAAAAGTTACTCAAGTAAATGTAATGGAGTAAATGTAACTCGTTACTACCCATCTCTGCCAGTATGCATATTTTAACCGGCAAGTAAGGAGTAGCACAAACCATTGTTCGAGTGTCAGTGTACGCACACAGGCTCAGTGTAGAAGGCAATGTTTCTAAACCACTTGGTCACTGGTTGTCATTGTTGGTTCGCGAGTTGGTCGAGGTGGGTCACTTAAGCAATGATATGTTTGCCTGTTTCTAAGTGAGCTTGTTTCACCAAGGGGAATCCCGACCTACTGTACCAATCTGGTTCATTTTACCAAGGGGGCAATTTGCAATTGCTGCTTTTGGGTCATCAGTTAATTAAACTGGGGAAAACTGGGTAACAGGCCCATAAAATTTGAGAAACACTGGTGTAAGGGAAGGCGGTGCAGGGTGAATGCATAAGAATTAGCCATGTGGAGCTGCACCAATCAAAACAAAGCTTAATTGTTCCTCCAAGAGTCATGCAAAACATTTTTAGACCTTGTGAAATGATAATAATGATTACTATTTACAAGGTGCTTCTACTATCTTCTTGAAGGGAGGAAGAAGTGCAACCATTTGCACAGATTGAAAACAAACAGAATATGCGTGAGGTGTGACTTCATGTGTGGCATTGCCAATCAGTCCGATGAACATTGTAACTCTGTGAACACAAATATATATATATTTATAAATTATTGCTGGATTGTATCCATTTGTTGGTTGCAGCATCAGTACAAGAAGGCAGACAGCCAAGAGACTGCTACCTCTGCAGCTCCATCACCACTTCCATCATTACTTCTATGCAGAGTGTGTCATTCTGTGGCTGGCAGCGCTGCTGCAAATTTGTGATAAATAAAAGGTGTACGGCATTTGTGACTTTGGCAATTTCTAAAACATTATTCTCAGTTATCTCTCAGTGGATGAATGATCTGATCATTAGATTTTGTTTTATCCTTATTTTTTCTTTTAGAAAATGTTTCAGGTCTGTAATTATCCCTAATGAGGCTTTGGACTCTGACAACTCCAAATATTTGTTTATTTTTTTACATAAAAAAAGTATTTAACCTTCTTGAAAATATTTTGTGCCATTCTGACTCAATTTTGTTTAGTTACAGATGCTATCATTTTATGGGCAAGAAAAAGAGTTCTGATTGATAGGGTCTGTGACATTGCGGGTCCAGCTCCATGCTCCCTCTTCTCATTTGGTAGGCTCTTGAACCTAACACAATGGATAGCCATGACTGGGATCAGCTGTACAAATGGGGACACCACATGAAGCAAGGGGAAGGTGCAAAAGTGTTCAGTGCTTTTATTAAAAACAAGCAAAAAACAAGTGATCAAAAGAAAGTGCAGGGCTTCAAAAATTCATAAATAAATATCCCTATTATAATAAAAAAAATCCTGGGACAAGATGAGACTTTTTAGCCCTAGGATGAGACGGGACTTTTTCAGAGAGATACTTTCACATCCCGTGAGATGAAGCTTTGTGCCAAGAGATTTAACCACGGCCGGGGCCAGAAATAAAAGACATAGAGTAGATGACAAAGTAGAACGTCGTAAAGAATTCAAAAACGTTGGCGTGATACACATGCAGAGCAGATTAGAGATAATGAAAGTACTAAAATTCGAAAGTATCAAAAAAATTATAGTAAAGATCGCATTAGCGCAAACAAACGATTTGACAAACGATGAACGCTTGGTGAAATAACGGAACTGCAAAAAGAGATCAAATATATTGTTCGGATTTAAAGTTTAAGTCGGAGACTTGTAGATCGTCTAATTCGTGTTGTCATCAGGAAAAAGTAGTGTTTCTTCCCAATGAAGAGGTGTATCCACGAAATTTAAAAGATTTGTTGTTTGGTGAAAGTGGAATCCACATATGCGAGTGGCAGAGATGGGAAGTGGCTGGTGCGTAGCGCAGGCCAGGGTGGTTGGCGAGCGAAGCGATATTAATCCATAAAAATGAAAATTTGTTTGATTTAAAAACAACACTTAAAAAGAGAATAAAAACCATCACAGTCATTAGGTCAGTGTGTTACTTCCACTCCTCAATGAGCCAAGCACAACTCTGTGGTAATGCACGACCCTGCGGATTACCAAATTTAAGTTAAAGAAATCTTAAACGAGCAGCATTATTTATAAGTGTAAAAGTATGGCAGCATAAAGGAAGGGTGCTTACCATTTGTGTGTTGAAGGCATTGCTGCGAGAACATGGGGCCATCTAGTAGGTGAGCGCTGTGAGGTGCGATGATTCTGAGCACACGTGGAGCTGGTATAATGGCCAGTACAGGCTCCTCTGCACGTGTTCAGTTTTTCATGCCGGTGTCCTCGCAGACACCTTACATGCTGGTGTCCTGCCCAGCTTAGGTGGTTTAAGGTATGGAGCGCCTGAAGGAAAAAGCCAGCATTTGCTTTTGTAATCAAGGTTGAGTAGGAGATGGTTATCCCTTATTGCAAATAAATAAGATTTACTTACTGGGGAGTCTGCAACTGGTGTGCTTGAGCTCAGTATAGCCGTTGGCCATCCAGGGGAGCTTACACGCATGCGGCTGGCAGGGGTTCAATTCTAAATCTGACTTTTGAATTTTGTTTTGCTCTTTGATTCTGGTCATCTGTCCCTTCATTTTTCAGTCATATTCCGGTGTTTTTATACCCACAATAATCATCAGCACTCTACATGTCATAACAGATAGATAGATATAGTTGATAGATAGATTGTCTTATATACAAGCACTTGGGCTCTAAACACTAAGCAATAGCTCCCCAGACCAGTAGGGGCACCATCATTAATGCTTTGCCCTTCCTCATTCACATTCGGGAGACTTTTAGATGGGAGGACCACTGACGTCACTTCTGCTTTGTCCTCATCCAGCACCTGCCTCTTCCTGTCAACCAGCATAAAAGGAGCCAAGCCACCAGAAGTCCCTGTAATTTCTGGACTTGAAGACTGTCCTGAGCTCTACGACCCTTCATCTTTGCTATTGATAGCTGTGGCTGTGGTTTTTGCATCCTCATGTTTTATTTATTTTGCCTGTTTTTTCATTAGACGTGTATTAAACGGAGTTTGTCGCTTGGCTACCCAACGCTTTGTGGTTTTGAATCCTTGTCTTTATCTTACAATAGATAGATAGACAGATAGATCCAAAGGAAATTTTTCAGCATTATAGTAGCCAACAAAGAAAAACTGAAACAGAACAGTGTGGACAGTAGGTGGCACTGTTGCTCCATAAACCCAACAGACAGACATGCAGGACACAAGGTAAAAGCATTGAAGTTTTTTTAATTCTTTTCCTCTTAAACAGTGCTTTGTAAGCACCACAGCCAGCAACAAAGAGGTAAATAAAGCACAAGTCACAATAACTACAAGTCTTCTCTCTCTCTCTCTCTCTCTCTCTCTCTCTCTATATATATATATATATATATACATATATTTATATGTATCTATCCTCCACACCTCCTAGCTAGCTTTGTCCGACTCTGGCTCGCTTGCTGGGTCTTCAGCAGTCCTTTAAATAGTCCTTGACCCGGAAGTGCTTCTGTTCTTCCTCTCACGTGACTTTGCTAGCACTTCTGGGTCAGAAGTAGAACTTAAGTTCTTTAATCAGCCCGGAAGTACTTCAGGACTTACATCCTCATGATCCATTAGTACTTCTGGGCTAGATGAGAATTTATTCTCCCACCACCTGCCCACAGCGTCCCCTGGCGGCACCCTGTGACAATGCGGGTTCTACTCCATGCTCCCATCTAGGCTTCTGGGGAGTTCTCGAACCTGACACCGTCAGTAATGTCACAGATGAGCTAAACAGTGAAGACATCAACAACAAAGCAAGGGGATGGTGCAAAAAGTGCAAAGTGCTTTTATTAAAAACAAAACCAAAAACAGTGTCCAAATAAATAAGTGCAGTTCCTGAAACAGTTCCATTAAAACAGGTGAACTGTGGAGGTTAAAATCCAATAAATACATCCTTTTAAAACGAGGTTAAAATGATAATGGCTGGAAGCAGTCTTGTCTTAAAACTCCGGTGCTTTCTTCTTTCTACTGGTGGCTCCCCTGCTTTTCCCATAGTGGCCCCACAACATGGGAGTCGCCCTACCAACAAATGCAGCTCCCACCTATTCTGGTCCAGTAGCCTTCCGATCCCCGGCTATGTAAGACTCCAACTGGACCAAGACTTGGGTTCCCTCCCCAGCGGCCGGGGCGCTCACGCTGGGGATCAACATGCCCAAAGCCTCCTCAACTGCTGCTTCCTTCAACGGCAAGGCATCTCCTCTGCCAGTCACTCCAGCTCCTCAAAACTGCTCAGCTGGAGTGACTGCTTCAATCTGCCCTACCCCTAGAGTTGGCCAAACACTCCTCCGGGGTTCTCCTACCAGCTGCATTCAACCTTCAATGTGGATCAGGTGTGGCGTTTAGCAGCTTCCGGCATCAATTACGGATTCGCCTGGGAACTGGTCTGGCCACGCTACCACGCCCTTTCTTTAAGTGGCGATTATCTATTTAAAAAAAACTGGCCTTTTTGATCTGAGCTCTGGACCCACTATACCACAAACCCACGGTACCCAGCAGGGCTGTGTGGCCAAACTCCATGTCCCAAAATGCACTGCGGGAATCCGGGGTACTGCTGCAGTCCAGGGGAGCTGCCATCTAGCATCTTGGGGGGTCAGTGTCCTCGAAAAGCTGCCTTCCCCCGTCCTTCCACCTCAGGGGTGTCCCGGCCAGGATGAGCTGCTGGCCGTCTCTTACAACAGACACAAATGTAAATAATAGAATCAATCAATCAATCAATATGTTAATAATATACTCAAATGTTCACATTAAAATGGCAAAAGATATTGCTGTATGAAGAAAGGCAGCTTGTCATTTTCAAAGGCAGTATCTAATCTAAGGCATTGTTTCCCTTTCAATAATTATAAGAATAACGTATCAGAATTGTAACCATTTAATAGAAATGAACGTCATTCTGTGACAGATACAAACTATGAACGACAAGTCAGGATCCAGGTATCTTTTTATTAAGGTATGCCCACACAACTCAAGGACAGCTAGTATTTAAATTAAATAACTATAAATTTAAATATTAGTCTTTTCTTCTGTATGGACATGATTGTTACACGAGACTGTTTTTTTCTTTAATCTAACTATTCATTTCTGAAATACATGAAAAACATTTTTAAACAGTAAGTATACAGACTTTGTGCTTTACTGAGATTTACTGACAAAACACTAACATGTCCACACAGTCCTAATCATTAATAACAGACTGAGCTTTGATTATGATACAGAACAAATCCAAAACAAGGGATAAAAATGGCTGTTCTTTCTAAGAAAACTCAATTGTTTCAAAATAGATAAAGTTATAATGATACCTTTTTTATAACTATTCTATTGAATCTATTACCACATTTTCTTTGGTTAAAAATTATTAATTTGCAGCAGTGCTTTTTTTCTGTGCTGATTCACAAGCAAGTTAGAAAGAAAGACAATTTGAGTCTGTCACACAGCAGCCATTTTCTTTATCCTCAGTTTCCTTTGTTCGCATCAGATTGCAGATGTAGGTTCCTAAGGGTGAAGAGTAACAGATTTATCCCCAGTGTTACAAGCATTTTGAATTGTAGTAGTTATAGGGCTCCTACTGAGTTCTGATTTATTAATATGTATAGTCAGAGATCATTACGCTTATCTGTAGAAATCTTATAGGTGTGTATAATGATTGCATATCATATTATTTTTTGGCTTATTTTCCTGTATCTGTATAATAATGCACTATCTTTTGTACCTTCCGGGTACAAATAAAATTCCCTCTTGCATAATAAAAGCCCACCTACAGTACATATCAATCTGTAAATGGACTCTGTGCCAGTTTTCAACACTGCAAACTGGAACATTGGAAGATATTCTTGGCACATCATAACTTATGCAATGAGAGAGGGTTAAACAGCCCTGTGATAGTAATGTGGGTGCTGCTCTTGGCTTTGCTATGTACTGATAAATAATTTAAAGTGAGCATTAGGTAGAACTAAGCTTTGTGAGATAAAAATTATTTTGTAACAATGCAGTGTTATTAAATTGAACATACAGTATTTTTGAAATGCTGGTGATGTTGAAACGTTGCATATTATCCAAATAACTCTTTATCAACTGTAATTTTATTCTCCTTGCAAAACATCAACAGCCTAATAGTTAGGCAACTTGGAATTAGCCTGGTTTAGGAGAACATGCATGTGCCCTTCCATTGCTTGGCAGTCCTCCAATGGTTCCCGACATTTTGTTTTACTTATTTCTAAAAAGCTTCCTTTGACTGTGGCAGGGAATTCAGAAGTATGAAAGGATGTTATCTGCATAATAAAAATATTTCTCAAATCAATGAAAATGGTACTCTGTGTTTTCTTAGGGTGATTTTTGTTGGAATAATAGCAGAGAGCTACAAGTACTCTGGCCCATCAGTGGCTCGTTACCACTTTAATCAGCAAATATTGACTGAAAGATTGGAAAGCAGAATTTTATCAATAGCCGTGTATTTGTAAAAACTTTTTATTAATGACATGATTGCTTGATGATGATATTTACATCATAATATGATCCTTCACAAAATACCTCAAAATTTGCTCAGCTTGCAAAATGATCATCTTTCATTTTTAAACCTGTTTAATCCATTACAACATGGTAGGTGATGCGGCCTATCCTGGCACCACTGGGCACATGGTAGTACCAATGCCACTGCAAAATAATCAAGATAGAGGTGAAATTTCTAGGTTGGCCACTGGCTTCAGACTTAAAACTGAATTAACCTGCTTTCTTTCGAAAACCAAAGATGTGCATTTTATGTTTTTTAAAGATTTAATATTTGCACTATGAAGAAATGTTATCATGTTGAAAGATGAGTCCCAATTGTGCAGATGCTTCTGGGAAAGGTGGGATGAGAAAGTGGACAGATTAATAAAAAAGTTCTTGCACAGTGACTTGATCCTCAATGAATGAGTTATTGTTCTTCGTAAGTACAAAGGCCTTACACTTTTTTGAAGTATTGGCGCGACTTAACAATGATATACTGTATGTTCATCTGTCTTAAATAACAATGTATAACACTTTAACATCTGATCAGATGGCATTTCAGTCCAACACTGTGCCAAGAGTCTCCACAAACAGAAATGTACTATAGCTCCTCTGTTCTGAGAAGGCGTTCAGACATCCATGTACTGCCGCAAAGGTAACAAACTATCTTTCAAAAATGGTGATTCCAAATGAAAAAAACAGAACAAAGAAACAAGAAATGGTTACTCGTGTTCTCATGTAGCACTATTTTGGTTTTATGTCCAGATGCTCCAGTTCAGTGTACCGTCACGTTTTGCCACACTGCTACCTTGAAAAAGGCCCAGCTGTTTTCTCACTTTCTTGTTGCTTATTTCTTCCTGTATTTTTTTCCACTCCTCTTTTCCATTAGTGTGAAACTTAATCACTTGGCCTTGCCCTAAATATATTTGTTTTACGGGGCAGTTAAAGAGGCCCATAAAATGAACAACTATTTATTTAATTGGCAAACAAACATAAACTCATGAGTGTGCCGGGCCAGGATTTACACTCATGGGAAGAACAGGAAGCTAGCTGTCCATTATACTTATAGGAAATGCTGGAACTGTCCGTCCTTTTTAACCTAAACACATGGTGGCTGGCTGAATTAGCAACATTGGTCAAAGGATTTAAGATCAATCTAAAAGGCTATACATGCTGGAGAGCACAAGTGTAGGAACCCACATGTTCTTAGAGAATATAGACAGTTAATGCCGATTTATACTTCTGCACCAAGCCTATGCTGTCTGTACTCCATTTGCTGCATAGTACGGTACACCTATGGTGTATCCTGACACGTACCTCCTCAAAAATGTGACTACACGTCAAATCGACACAAACCTTACGCACACCCCTACAACTCTGATTGGACAGTTTGGTAACTACATATTTCCTGAAATGCACTTCTGTTTGTCTTTTGGTTTGGAAGGTTCGTCTACAGAAGAAAACGTTTAGCAAGAGGAGCGGTGATCCTGGAGGGCAAAAACTGCCTGCATTGTAATGGATCATTCGCTATTCTGACTTGAAGGATCTGTTGCTAATATCTTGGTACTAGAAACCACAGGGCACCTTCAGAAGTCCATGCTTCAGTAGGTCAGAGCTGTTTTGACAGCACAGGTGGGACATACACAATATTAGGCAGGTGGTTTTAATGTTGTAGCTGATCAGCTTATGATAATCATATTACAACAAAATTCCACCGCATACAGAAGATGATGTTTGACAGAACAAATCACTGATACTACAAATACAAAATTTTGCAGCTAGACATGCATCTGGCAACCCTATTGAGAAGCTAACTGCTACCAAGTGGATGTGGGAACTTTCAGAAAAAGAGGCTCATGACACAAAAAAGGATGTCAATTAATCCAGCCACACTTCTCAACCATGCCTTAGCAGCACGTTTCACAAATACAATGCAAGTCACCCTCAATGATGTATTTAACATTTGGCTTAATCATGACAAAATGCTACCTAATCAGATGTCAGTATTTCTATGATTTGAATGCACTTTAATAGCAAAGATGTTCTGAGGCCTCATAAAGGCTCCACAAGCCAGGACAGACCTTCCCAACCTGTCCATAATTAGACTCAACCAGGCAGTCTGACCTCTGGACACTACAGGGAGGCTTTGGCTTACTTCGGACCAAAATAAAGAACTGACTTTTACAGTTCAAAATATCTCTTTAAATTCCATACAAAATGTGAAAAATACACATTAATGACACTCTAGGTTAAGGAATCATTAAAACTTTGACTCGTAAGGACAAAGCCATCAAAGTATCTGCATTAATAGAAGATGTTTTTAAAAATAAAATCTCAAAAAGCCCAAAAATGGCAAAAGAGTGCAAAAGTAAGGTAAAATATGTTTGCAATAAAACATAACCCAGACCAAACAAGCCCTACTATGGAATCCAATAACCAAAACTAAGAAAATAAATCAAAGACACCAGAAAATCAAATGCTTAACAAAGATTTGCACTTTACAGAACTGAATTACCAGCTCTCAGCCTTCAGAAGATAAAAGCTAAAGGCAGTCCTTTAGTAATGACATCAGTGTGACCCCACCTCCTGGGGGGGTTCCACCTACAAACTACAAGACATATAAGAGAACACCTCGTTATTCATAGATAGTAAATAATAAACATTTTTAATGGGACAGTACAGAATTAATGAATAATAAATAAAACCAACAGAAGTAACAAAGAAATATAAAAAATGAAGATTCAAAATGAACTAAAATAGCTGAAATACAGAAAATAAGTATAAGCCAGTGAATAAACCCTGGATGTAATATAACAGGTAATATTATCAGAGTGGCTGTTTGCAGATGACGACCAGAAAGTTAACACGCGGTGCAAATAACTTATTCCCAAGTGTAATAACTGCACAGGGTGGCAGCAGTTTTAGGTACAACAACAACATTGATTATATAGCATGTTTTCATACAAATGATGTAGCTCAGAGTGCTTTACAAGATGAAGAAAGAAAAAAGAAAAATATAAAAATAAAATTAGGCAATACTAAATAAAGAATAAAAGTAAGGTCAGGAGGACAGAAATAACAAAAAAAAAAAAAAAAACCCCAGAGGGCTGGAGAAAAAAAAATCTGCAGGGGTCCCAAGGCCATGAGACCGCCCAGCGCCCACTGGGCATTTTACCTAACATAAATGACCTCAATCAGTCCTCATGGTTTTCATGCTTCATGTGGACAAATTAGATAATAATGGCCATGTGGACATGGTGCCCTGAGCAGATGGTGGTAGCATACAGTAAAGTAAAAGAACAGCAGAGAAAGTAGGGGTTAGTATGGATTGTGGAGCCATGATAAAAATGATAATTAAATGCATATACAGAATATCAGGGTTACACTAAAATGAAGCTACGAGAAAGCCATGTTAAAGTAATGGATTTTTAGCAGTTTTTTAAAGTGCTCCACCGTATTAGCCTAGCGACTTTCTACAGGTAAGCTATTCCAGATTTTAGGTGCATAACAGCAGAAAGCCACCTCACCATGTCTTTTAAGTTTAGCTCTTGGAATTATAAGCAGACACTCATTTGAAGATCTAAGGTTACAATTTGGAGTGTAAGGTGAAAGACATTTTGAAATATAAGATGGAGTGAGATTATTTAAGGCTTTGTAAACCATAAGCAGTATTTTAAAGTCAATTCTAAATGACACAGGGAACCAGTGTAGTGACGTCAAAACTGGAGAGATGTGCATGGATTTTCTTTTCCTAGTTAGGATTCTAGCAGCTGCATTCTGCACAAGTTGCAATTGACTGATGTCTTTTTTTGGTAGTCCTGAGAGGAGTGCGTTACAGTAATCTAGTCAACTAAAAACAAAAATGTGAACTAATTTTTCAGCCTCTAGCAAAGTTATAAGGGATCTAATTTTTGCTTTCTTAAGTGAAAAAATGGCATCCTAGTGATCTGATTAATATGTGATTTAAAATTTAGGTCAGAGTCAATAAGTACCCCTAAATTCTTTAACTCTGTCTTGACTTTTAAGCCTAATGGATCAAGTTTATTTCTAATATCCTCACTACATCCATTTTTGCCAATTTAGGTAGGATGGGATCTTGAGACGGAATGTAACAGTAATAACTTGCCAAGGTCAAACCCGAGAGAATAAAATTCATAAAAGCAATGGCCAGGACATTATACATAATCGTAAATTAAGAGACGTAGCGAGAAAGTCAAAAACCAGAATATTTCATGGTCTTACATCAAAATACAAGACACAAATCGAAAACAGTTCATAGCCAGACAGATCCTTAACAATGATGACACTAGAGTGTTAAGTTATGAATTACTTAGAAACTTGGATAGTAAAGGAGTGTATGACACTTACCTACATAACATGTTGTACACTTCCAGATGCCTTGCCTAGCAACAGCCTGGCAGCCCTGCATTAACAGCAATGTCGGCGCCAGGACTAAAAACAAAATGGCACATTAGGGAAACATATTTCAAAAGTAATGTTTTTAAATACAGCCTAAATCTTAAAATAGACTAGATCATTAAATTCCATGACCTATAAAACCCTAAATACTTTCTCCATTATATTCAGAAGTCTAGGAAAAGGCTGTTAAAAAAATTAATAAAAAAAAGACAAAGTCAAGATCATCATGACGTCAACCACGTTGGCAGTTTGTGACATATTTTCACTTAGTGTTATAACAAATTCTTACAGCATAATGCCTAAATAAAACTTATCCTGGATAATACTGTGGCATTGTTTTCTTTGCTGTCAAGCAGGGTGCCACTTTTTAATGACTATTGGTTGCCTGTTAACCAATGGAAAACATTATGAAATGTTATCAAAATGTTTACCCTTGGTGACTATGATGATCCAGGTCGGCTCCACCCTCCCTTATCACTTTCTGGACCCTCTTTATACTGAAACTGTTGATAGTCAAATACTGAGATGAGCCAGGCAAATGAGGACACACACATTCAGCAAGGGGATGGTGTAAAAAGTATCAGTGCTTTTATTAAAATCAATCCCAAAACAGTGCATCAAACGGTCAATAAATAAATAATCCATAAAAAGATTAAAATATCCATAAATAACAATAAATAATCCATTACAACAAGGTTAAAATCAGTTTTAAAAACTCAGAATCCCATGTGCATCCTTCTGAAAACTCGACGTTTCCTCTGCCAATGGGATCCTGCAGCCAAAGGAGACCGGTACAGCCAACTTTTTAATTGGGCTCAGGCTCCCATTGCTGCCAGAGGGCACCGTGCAGAGCCACCCTCCTGTGACTCTCACTGCCTTACACGAGAGCCCTCCTGAGCATCAGGTCACTCTAGGTCCCTCCAACTGCTCAGGTGAAGTAACCTTCTTCAGCCCCCTTGAGCATCAGCCACACGCTCCTTCTTAGGGGCTCTCTACCCGGTTGCCTGCCTCCTTTCTAAAACACCTTGGCATCTCCTGATCCTGCAGTCTCTGTCATCCTTCCGTTTTAACTTCCGTCTCCCGCTTTCTGCTGTTTTATTTTGATCCCCCTATCTGTTACGCAGGCTCCTTTTTATCTTGCTTGCCTGATTGGGCGCAGGTGTGGTGCTTTGCCCACTCCAAAGTGTGAATGAGGCCACTGAATGATCCTCTCGCATTTGCATGTGAGTGTGCGATCAGCTAAACACTGCTACCCCTACACCCGTTATGAGCCTGTACGCTCTGGGAATTGATTATTTCTTTAAAAAGTGCATTGCGCCACAAACCTCTTATCACAGTGACAGCCAGTGAAGCAGAGACAAGGGTGTGGCTTTATATGAAGGTAAAAGAGGCGCTGAGGCCCCATGCCTACTGTACAAGGCAAAAGTCTTTGGGAACTGCAGTGTGAAAGTCTGCAATAGTAAGAAGTGTAATTTTGGGTTTGTTGTAACAAATTGAACGTATGTTTTATGAATGCTTAAGCAATGACCTTTATGAAGTTTTCATGAAGATTGTTATACTAGGGTGTTGTACCGTGTTAGCCATTATGAATGTAGAGAAAAGCCAAGCAAAATGACACCTTTTATTGGCTAACTAGAAAGATTACAATATGCAAGCTTTCGAGGCAACTCAGGCCCCTTCTTCAGGCAAGATGTAATGATTACATCTTGCCTGAAGAAGGGGCCTGAGTTGCCTCGAAAGCTTGCATATTGTAATCTTTCTTGTTAGCCAATAAAAGGTGTCATTTTGCTTGGCTTTTCTCTACATGAAGATTGTTACAATGTTATATAAGCTCTTCTGATGGTTGCACATATGGATGCTCATATTAAACGTTACTTAATTTATATTGAAATGTACTTCTTCTTCGTGTGATGAATGTTCTCACTGGATTTTCTCTTCTCATACAGTAAACTTTGATGTCTGACTCTGAATTCGCTGTGTGTGTTTGAGTTTGTGTGTTCCTTGCAATGCAGTGACTCTCCATCCAGCCTTGCACAAGAGCTTTGTCCTGTAATCTTGTACAGGATTCAACAAATAGAAGAAACAAGATACTGGAGAAATACATTGAAACTAACCAAGTTTGTTAAGTGTGATATGGCATTAATTTATGTGATTCTTTATGTAACTGTAATATGGGGAGCAAAAGGAAAGAATGGAACTTTTCAGTGTTCAAGAAGACAAAGGCTTCTCTGTTCAGTAGGCAACATTAGGTGACTCCATTGCAGCTCTGCTTTCAGGAAGGGGCTTAATCAGTTCTATTATTTTTTTATTTTTTTTTCAGAGGAGGCTGCTATCACCTCTTGAAAAAAATATTTTTAAACAAATCCAATTCAAGTAGAACTGTGCTTTTTGTTTAAAGCACTGATTTGCCCTGCTTCTTAAAAGATCTTTACAGTTATTCAGGTTAACCCAAAAATCTACATATAAATTCAGCCAAACAGATGGAAAAATGTTATATGTGCAGTTCATGAGGCAGATCATTTTTATTCATACAGCAAGCTAAGTAGAAAGGTGTCTGTGTAAAGTGAGGTCTCCACCCTATGTGATAAGCTTCACGTGTTGTTAAAGCTCTGCACCCAAACTGTAATCAGATCTGTGAAACTGCCAAAAAGGCACTGAGGGCATTCATAACTGCTGAAGATCGCTTCCAAATTGTGCATAATGGCAGGTTCTACAAATAGCAGACACATAAACCCTAAAGCAGAACATTGCAATTGTGAATAAAATTCACAAAAGTGTCATCTGATTAAGAGAAGAACAATGTAAATCCAGGATAAATGTTGGCAGTTGTGTAGGCTGCAGGATGAAGATGACTTTCAGGATGTTGCCATTCTGTGTAATAAGAAATACAAAATGTTTAAAAGGCTCTGGGTTCTGAGACATAACAATTTCCTTTGCATAACAACTTCTGCAAAGGTTTGGGAATACATAAATACTTCCCAGCCTTCACAGTTTATACACTTTTCATTCCCAAGTAACTGGAAATACCCGATTGTCAGATTTTTTTTTTTTTGTCTTACTGTAAGTTTTGTTTTCCAGCATGTCAGGATGTAACTCAAAGTGAAAGTGCTGATTTAATGACTTGGAAAACATTACAATCAATTAAAAAAATGGGTGCGGAACATCAGAAATTTTAAAATGTATTTAATAACTATTCCCTAGTCGATAATGGCACACTATCCATCCATCTAGGCAGCCAGTCATTACCATCTGCTCCATCCATCCACTTACTGAACATCACTAAATCCAACTTTAGGAGTGCAGGGTGCCACCATTTCTCAAATTCAAGTTCACATTTATTGTCACGTGTATGCAGTACAATAAGATTCTTATTTGTATTTCTCTCACATACCAATGACAGTACACAACACCAGAGAATATACAGTGCATGAGAAACACACATCAGGTTGTGACACCCATGCAATGCAAGCCCTTGCACAGACCTGATCCCATCTTGTAATTCATAACCAAGACAAATCAGGGTAGTAGAGTGACCCAGACAAAAATAAGATAAGAAAGTACCTGCTGTTTTTTATTTACATTTGGCCAAATCAAGAACAAAAAATAATGCCATTTCATCAAATATACAGTTAAACTCAGTACAGATGACACAAAACTAAACATAAGAAAAAACAATGATTCAAATTCTTTTCTTCTTGCTTTCTTAAATGATTGTCACAGAAAAAGATACAAAAAACTGCATACAAAAATAATGTAATGGCTAGCTCTCTGAAATCAGTCCCAGCAATACACTCTTGGATGTGTACTTCATGCTCTTTGTGCTCCCTTCTCTCTTATTCAATGTTCTGAAGGTTATGAACCAAAGGATGGTAGTGTGGTGGAGCCCCAGCCAAGACGCCTGGAGGATGGAAGGAACGGGAGAGGGACAATACCTCGCCCGGAACACGAGAGGGCAGCCGGCCTGGTTTGCATTGGAGCCACGGGATCGGAGCTTAGAAGCTTAACCCTGTTAAGGCCCTGTGCCCACTGCCAGGGGGCGCCCGGATGATTATGGAGCCATGGACTGCAGCACTTCCACCACACCAGGAAGTGCTACTGAAACAGGTACTAGGTAAACCCGGAGTGCTTCCGGGTGCCCATGCAGCACTTCCACCACACAAGGAAGTGATGCTGGAAGGTCATCAGGGAGCACCTGGAGCACGTCCGGGTGAAGTATAAAAGGGGCCACCTCACTCCATTCAGGGAGCTGGAGTCGGGAGGCAGAGGACAGAGCTTGCGAGGATAGAATAGGAGAGGAGAGGAGAGGAGGCGGCAGAAGAATAGACAAAAGGAGAAGGAAAGAAGGGACTCCGAGCATTTCTAGCTGATTGGTGCACTTTGTGAGGTGCTGTAAAGGAAAGACAAAATTAACGTGTGTATTTGGACTTCTGTGTTTCTTTGTGTCTGTCTGTAGTCAGGCTGATCATTCCACAGTAGATAAAAGACAACCTCTAGTGCTGGTTGTGCCATTTTATGTGGCAGCGATAGTTCATGTGGTTTCTTGTCCAGTCCCTGCTGATGCCTTTCCTGTACCTCCAAATGCAACATCTGTTACACTTCATGCTTTCACCAACAGGATCGTTATACATTTATGATTCAAACTCATACATTAATGCTTGCTAAAGAAATACAAGCTTCAAAACCCCTTTCCGGTAATTATTCCTGCACTTTGTTCATGGGCCCTCTAACTCAAACTTTAACAGCTTCACTAAACTGTTTCCTCTACAGATTAATGCCAATGCTTTTATTCCACAATGGTACATTTGGCACTGTAGGCCTCCAGGACCCGTTTGTACCTCAAGCGCTCCTCCACCCAAAGTGCGACCATGTGCGACTGCACCTCCTCTTCTTATTGGACCCTTCTCTTGCACCACCTAGTATGCCAAAGGTAAGTATCTTATAACTATTTACAAAATGGGAGAATTATGCTGTAAATAGCTATATAATAATCAAAAACAAACTAACGCCTTTACGTAGCTCATAACACAGGTACATTCATGAAGTATGCAACATGAGCAGCTGTTAAGTAGCATTGTGACTTGTGAATATAAACCTAGTGCTGTAAGTGCTAATAGTCTTGTATAAACAGAAGTGCCTGTGCAGGTAGTCTGAGGTTTCTAGTAATACCACTGGACATTCTAGGGCAGTGGTATTCACCGAAGAATGTTGGCTTATGCAGGTCAGTACGCTGTCCGGGTACTCATCTGGTGCAAACTTTACAGTACCCCAAGTTATCATGCACCATGGCATGTATGATATATACAGTAGTTGATATCCAAATGTGCAGCAACAATGGACAATATAATTCTCTGATGATGGTATTCACCATGTTGATGTGGCCTTGTGTATGCGATGTTGATGGTCAACCTGATCGAGCTTCACCAGTTACATTTGTTATTCCTGCTTTAAACCCTTGTACCCCTTGTACACAAATTTTTTCATTGAGTCCTGGTTGAGTCATAATGAGCCAACATCCTTGGGTAAATTTCAACAGGTTTTATTCCCTCTGCCCAAAGAAATCTCACTTCAGCATGTTGTTCAATGATGGTGCAATCCATTTTCATTTAACCTTGGCTTCAACAAGCCTAATGGTCGAGTGTTGCATAGTGTGTGTTCATACTACTCATAAGCCATCGTGAAGTGTTGTACGTGTCGCCTTCTATCTATTGCAGTTACCATGTAGTTTTCAAATTGCCTTTAGTTTTTGATTTACCTTTGTATGTGTCCTGGACAGAAGGAAGCTGTGTGACAGTAATATTCTGAGTCAGCTTTACCATTTCACCACCTTCTCCAGTGCAGGATATTATGCAACCAGTGAGTATGGGCTCCACTGTGCACCTACAGACATTTTGGAGCATAGGGTGGTGACATTCAGACTTTTCTCAGACATATGACAAAGTAAAGGTTTTTGTGGGGCTTCTTGATGATAATTGAGATGTATATTGCAATCCACTTTCAGTTATCAAGGAGTGTGTATAGGGGATGCTTTAAACTTCACGGCTGACAGATATCAGGTGATAGGCCTTTAGCCTAAATTTGATCAAGCCAAACAGGAGTTCAGTGTATGCTGGGAGAGTTTAAACACAAAGTGGGATTTCAGAGTGTTTTGCATGGTTAGACCGTTTATGAGCTTTGAGTTCTAGACAACTAACTTTGGGCTGGATGTGAGAAGAGTTCACTGAGTGATAATGATGTCTTTCAGTTTATTTCATATTTTTGTACATACTTTCAGTGTTTGTTGAGACACTATAAAATCTCTACATGGCTTTGACTTTGGTCCAGTTTAGTCCAATACTTATCCCCATACACGTCAAAAGTAGTTTGAACTATGATAACTACTGTCAAAATAGTTTAATCTAACTGAGATATCTGCAGTCTGGTCCATTTTGCCAGGGGAACAAGCATATTGATTTGAAAATGTTTGAATAAGTACTTTTTGAGACAGACAGTTTATTTCAAGGTACTGTATGTATATGCACATATGCACACACAAGTGCACATGCACACACTTACACAGTCAAAGAAATGTATCACTGAAAATAGCTGACGACTTATTTGCCATAACAGAGTAGATGGCAGATGATGGACAGAAAGTAATGAACACACACGCACATACCTAGATCTGTAAAGGTCAACATACATGGAGGCATTAAGCCACCCCTGTACCAATCTGTCTGTCTATGCAGCTTGTTTACTTCATTTGACTCAGCGAAGTTGTTCATTTGGTGCAATTTTCTGTTCATTTTACTCTACATGTATTTGCATACATAATATACTGTATATTATAGAAGTTAAAATTCTTCATTGTATATTATTGCACAGTACAATCGGTTGTATTGTATTGCAAAATCTTCCATTGAGGGATTTCCTGCAATATCAAAAATGTGTCATTTACATTCAAGTGCTGTATGGATGATTCCATACTGATATTTTGTTTTAGCAATTTGGTTTGATGAAAGATAGGACAGATCTTTAGTATCGACTCATTTCCTGGTGTTTGGACATTTCTTCTTCCTGTCTCCCCCATTATTCAGAAAGTCTACTTGCTACAGGTTTTCAAAGTGTGTGTTTAAATGTGGACCAGAAGCTTCACAAACATTGATTGTTGTCTTGCTGAGCAGGTTGAACTTTGCAGTGCTTCATGGGAAAATTTGGTTGTTGAGATCAAAATATGTGTAGAGAGCATTAGGATCATCTGAGAGAGTGAGAGTGTGGATGTGATTGAACTAGGCATTAGTTTGTAATCCATAAAGACCTGCCACTTCCTACAAATATCATGGCTGCTGATGTGCTATTTCAAGTTTATTTCAATATTGACTTGGTAGCAATCATTTTCATAAGAATCTGCATTGATTTCTGGAATGTTTTTATATGACAATTTTTTAATGAGAGCCTTTAGTAAATTACGAACGTTATTGGTTATCTGCAGTTTCTTATTAGGAAATGGACAGAATGTATTTGTAGGCACACACATCTAAATTTTTATGAATTGGAACTATTAAAAATTTTTTCTGGTTCTGAATATCTTTTTCTTGCTGTTCTGTTATGGGTGTTTGGAAGGTTTTAACCTAAAATAATATTATACATTTGTGCTACATGACTGTATTAATAATTTAGTTATGAAATAGTATAAATACTTTTATTGATTAATATCAAGTGTGTCACGTCACCATTTCGTATCTTCAGTATTTGACTTTGCTGCTAGAACATGCAACACTGTTGCTAGGGGGTGCCTCCCAGAACACACTATGTGCCGCGTCACAGATATTTTTCTCTAAAAATCTCATGCGGCATTTAGCGCAGCTGTTGACTTTATAAATTCAACCCTCAAGCAGCTTCATTCATCGCGCTCTTGGCGTTTTATGTCTTCTGATTTACAACTTTTCAACTTTCAAGGTTTAGCATCCATGCTTATGGTATAACTCTTTAGTTTATGGCAACACTCTTTCTGACTTTTTAACATTGACTCCCATTACGGTTTCTCAAACACAGGCGCATGCCCTGTTCCAGCTAATGCCGTTCTTGCTGTTGCACACATTACTTTTCAGAAAGGTCATCAGGAACGTCAGGAACTAAAAAATGCTGGTAGACTCTGCCTAACTGCGGTCCAGCAGATTGTCTTTGCATACTCGAAACTGAACCACATTGATTAATCAGTTGATAGCCATTCCAAACCAGGAACGTGCAGTCAGGGGAGGCAGGTGCTCTGCCTCACATTTCATCATGAAAAGTAAAAAAACTAATAATGGTAACATAATTTTGATCATTTTTGTAGTCAAAATTGCTGAATTGGCACATTTCCTGTTCAAATACAGAGGAGAAACGCAAGATGTGGCAGCAACGAGCCTCGCCTCACCTCGGACTGCGGTGTCCCTTACACTCTGGGTTGATTCATGCAATTGGCGCGTGCCTGTTGCTGTCTCTCTATATGTCGCCAATAGAATGTTTACAGATACATTTATTATACACCCTGACCTTCCACAGTCTGGCTGATATCTTTAATGAATGTGTGTGACATATTTAGTCTTGCTGATCGGACATAAAACCGCAGTGAAAAGGCACATGGTGATATCAGAAAGTCAAGTGCACTGCAGCGGTCTGTTTATTTTTATTTTTTATTCCGACTCACTGTCAAAATGGAAGATTAAGATTTTTAAAACTAAAGGAAAATAAGGAGAACTTTTACAAAAATTTGACAGAGATTTTCTTGGGGAAGGATAGGTGCATGGACATCATTTACAAGTAATACACATGAAGACTGCAGAGCAATTACGCTCTCTCCTCTCTCTCTTGCCGCTATAAATGTGACGTTCTTTCTTAGCCAAATGTGTACCTTACCAATGTGTGTGTAAAGAATGCTGATGAGATATGAAACATAACCAGAAGTCAATGCATTCTGTCAATTGAATAGTGAATAAGCTACTGTTTTGGGTTCATATATTTGTAAATCTCACCCTAAAGAAGCCAGTGCCTAACCATCCATGAACCTCACCGCACGTCACTGTTCCAAGCCCATGCAAAAACGTATGAGGTGAAACACAAAAATAACCGCATTGGTAAAAAAAAAAATATTTATTGATGAATTACAGCATTCTAAACATTGTCACCTTCTATATACTCCCCCTCCCGATCACTACACTGCTCCATACGTATCTTCCATTGATTGAAACAGTGCTGGAAGCCTTCTTGCTTGAGGCTATTCAACAGGCTTGCCGTTTTTATCTTCACTTCATCCATTGAAGAAAAATGTGTTCCCTTCAGGTCACTTTTGATTTGCGGGAACAAGTAAAAATCAGTCAGTCAGTCAGTCAGTCAGTCAGTCAGTCAGTTATTGTCCAACCCGCTTTATCCTAATACAGGGTCACAGGGGTCTGCTGGAGCCAATCCCAGCCAACACAGGGCGCAAGGCAGGAACAAACCCCGGGCAGGGCGCCAGCCTACCACAGGGCACACACACACAAACCAAGCACACACTAGGGACAATTTAGGATCGCCAATGCACCTAACCTGCATGTCTTTGGACTGTGGGAGGAAACCGGAGCACCCGGAGGAAACCCATGCTGACACGGGGAGAACATGCAAACTCCATGCAGGGAGGACCTGGGGAGCGAACCCAGGTCTCACAGGGAGCTAAATCGGGTGAATAGGGAGGATGATCGAGGGCAGGAATGTTTTTGTCAGTCAAAAACTGCTTTACAGAAAAAAAGAAAATTTGCGAGAAATTTGATGTTGATTCGCTGTTTGATTTTTTTCACCCGACATTATCGCGGCAACTCGTGTAGCGATTGTTGTGTAAATACTGCCTGGGCTATTCACAGGATATACCTAGCCAGTCTGCGTTTTGAGAGGGCATGTAGGAGGGGATATAGTTCTATGATTCACATCCGGCCGACCACCAGACGGTTTTCCAGGAAAGCCCCAAGCCCAGTCCAATTATTTTTGTGTCTTACCTCGTATTCTTCAAATATGTAGAAGTTTACAGATTCAAAGCATTGCTGTAATGACTTTGTCATTATTAGGTGCAACACAGGGACTATTCATTGATGGGGTGCCAATCCTTTGC
Source organism: Erpetoichthys calabaricus (assembly GCF_900747795.2). Lineage (NCBI taxonomy): Eukaryota > Metazoa > Chordata > Cladistia > Polypteriformes > Polypteridae > Erpetoichthys > Erpetoichthys calabaricus. The sequence continues at coordinate 198,152,585 of NC_041398.2, read as the reverse complement.
AGGACACACTTACACACATATCCATATGAAGCAAGTTTTGAGCTCCCCATTAACTTTTCATGAAAGACTTTAAGAGGTTGGAGGAAACAAGAGTACCTAAAGAAAATCTTTTAAAAATTGGGAGAATAAACAAACATTACACAATAATAAGACCAAGAATCAAACACAGTTTCTTGAATCATGTTGCCTTCTTGATAGGAAATGAATACATTCTTTGTGTAGATTGCTTACATTGTCACTTTTAAAAATAAGATTTTTCCAGATTTCAAATTGATTCCATGTGGTTTCCATGTGGGAAATACCCAAAGTTCTTTCAGGATGCAGATAATGGACATTGGTAAAAGTTAAAAAGCCATTTAAAATGCAAGGTTGTGAACTCATGTCAGCATGCCAAGGAAAGCTGCTATTTTATCATTTGATGACAATCCTGTAAGGTGTTTCCTTTTCCTTCCCTTTGATTTTATTTAGCTTTATTCCAGAAGCTTGTCATAGGCCTTGAAAGGAGGTGGTGGTGGAGGCAGTGGAGTTGTGAAATTTATTATTAAAGAAGTTCTTAAAATACCGCTGTGTAAATGCCAAGGACATACTGACTGTATTTCAAAGAGCTGAATGGATCTGTCACTTAATCTTTATTTTGCTCTTTATAGTTTTTTGCTTTTTAACATGTTAAGCTAACCACTTTGATAGAACAATTCACAGGATTATTATTAATGAAATATAATAGTAAATTAACAGCATTATCGCATTTCAGTTAATTTAACTATTGTTATATTAACTTAATATATTAAAAGCATTGTTACTTCAACCACAACCCTTAACAACACAAATGATATGAAGAATATGTATATGTTATATTAAAAAATATATGGTAAAACAGCCAAGAAATCTTTTTTACACAGTTCCAGACCAATATGGTTTAGTGTTTTTTTATAATTTTGATATAATCTTTCCCATATATATGTTTTTTTTATTTAATTTATAGCACAGACCAGATAGTGACTGTAGTGGATGGGATGGACCATGTTCCTGCACCTGGCCAGGTGGCCATAGTAGAGAAAATTTGTGGGCAGGGTGTGTCCTGTTTCAGCCAGGAACTGGACACACCATGCCAATATGGATGGACTGGCATCCCAGTGGAATTCAATCGAAGATCCATGGATGGCTAGTAGGTCAGAGTAGTGGATGGACTTGGGGAGGCCGAAAACCAAGACTGCGTGCACTTGGTATCATTTCAGGGCTGGCGTACCCAGATCTGCAATCGCAGGGCATACTGGGAGTTGTAGTCCCGTGGGGCAGCCCTGTAGGGTTTCACAGGTGTCGCCAGGGGGTGCTGCATCGAATGGCTGTCCCTACTCTGTGGGGAGTTCACCTGACTCAGAAGTGCTTCCTAAATGCAATGTGGTGTCACCAAAAGTAGTCATAGATCTGGAATAAAGGAGGCCACTTTGCCTCACCTAGGCGAGTTGGATTCGGGAGGAGATTTGTTATTACAATGTGTTTATTCATATCCTGGAAGTAAGAACCTGTTATAAGTGCTTTTATGCAAGCTTTCGAGGAAACTCAGGCCCCTTCTTCAGGCAAGATGAGTTGCCTCAAAAGCTTGCATATTGTAATCTTTCTAGTTAGCTAATAAAAGGTGCCATTTTGCTTAACTTCTCACTATATCCATAATGGCTAACATGGTACAACACCCTAGTACTAGGTACTTTTACATAATCAAATTTCACATGATTTGAACCCTTGACTGCGTATGTGCACTTGTGTCTGGAGTCTTGGTGAAATGACACAGTCAAGATGAATCAGTGCTGGGAACTGAACCTTGTTTAAGCACACTCGTCTTCAGGTTACATGGTTTATAAACTAAGGACAAGAGAAGTCAATTGCATAAACTGATAAAACAACAACAATAACAACATTTATTTATATAGCACATTTTCATACAAAAAAGTAGCTCAAAGTGCTTTACATAATGAAGAAAAAAAAAAAAAAGACAAAATAAAAAATTAAAATGAGACAACATTAATTAACATAGAAAAAGAGTAAGGTCCGATGGCTAGGGGGGGACAGAAAATACAAAAAAAAAACTCCAGACGGCTGGAGAAAAAAATAAAATCTGCAGGGGTTCCAGGCCACGAGACCGCCCAGTCCCCTCTGGGCATTCTACCTAACATAAATGAAATGAAAAACAAGACAATCCTCTTCATGCTTTGTGTGGGTATGTCTGCATTAATGAATAGCTAAGTGTGGATTTCCAAAGTAAAGTAATGTTGAAATCACCAAGAATATCCAGAAACAGTATCAGTCACACAGTTATTCTTTGTTTAATATAGTTCACTTCATAGGGAGCAATAGTGATAAGTAAAACAGGGAAGATTCCATTTTCATACATTGTTTCATTACAAAATGCAAAACTCATTAAAAAGAGTTTTAGGGGAGTTTAAAGCAGTGTTTGATGTAGAAACCAAAGAATGTTGTTCCCTAAAGACTGTTCACACGTCTGTGTTTAGCTTTGCATTTTTTGCAAGTGAATAATAAAGGTAATCCCCTGCACACCTCTAAAATCAATTCAGTGGAGGCGCAGTGCATTTTTTTAAAATGTGTCCATCATGCACCTTACTTTGTTTACCCCACAGGAAAAGCCGCTTGTTTCCCTTCCTGCTGTTACCTTTTCTGTTTCTTGATTTCTGTAGATAATTATTTGTGTTTAATTTCCGTCTCGATGAACTTTTAGGATTGTGACATCTGTGATTGTCATCATAATTGGCAAAGTGGCAAACTCTGATCTGATGACTTAACAAAATGCATACAAATGACAGGAAATGAGTCTGGTCATTTTTTAAAGATCTTTATTTAAATGCAAAATGACAGACAGATGCATACAAAATTAATGAATTAAAATGCTACCAGACAGCAAATAGACACCTTTCTTGTGTTAATGGCACAGATTTTGCTGGAAGTGAAACATTGTTGTTTTTATTTATTTATTTAATTTTTTTAACCTATGTTCAAATAGAGGTGTACACGAGAAGTGAGAAACCGGTTTTGCTAATCACAGCAACAATTGCAAGAAAGTGTATAATATGTTTTCACATTAGGATAAAGTTTTTGCTTTTCAATTTCTTGAATGGTGTTGGTGCAATATACAACGACAACACAGAATACAAAAGAACATAAAATATAAAATGATAAAATGTGATGCAACATACAAGGACAATAAAAAAAAATAAATAAATAGATACTACGATTAAAATGTCCAGGCAGTCGAGTGTGCAGGTATACATAGATACAGAGTAGAAGCTCAGACCTGATTAGTCAGAAATAATACTTTACAAAATTATCATACTGTACATAATATATTAATTACCATTTATATATTACATATTTATTTGGGAGGGCAGTACTGTTGTCTCGTGGGCCCTAGAAAAATGGGTTCCAGTCTGCAGCAGGTCATTGATTATATACACTTTGTATGTTCTCCCTGTGTGCGTGGATTTTTTTTCTTAATAATTAGTTTTTCCCAAATAATCTAAAATGGCTTTATAAGAGTGACTGTGGGTGTGTGAATATATGCAATTTTTAATGCACTGGAGGCCCATTCAGGATTATTTCCTGCTCTTCTTCCATTGAGGTTTAGATATTCAGAGGTGGAGGGCCATAGTGGCTGCAGGTTTTTGTTTCAACCCAATTGCTTCATGAGATGTCATTTATTGCTGATGAAGCACTTATTGTTCAAGTGGAATTTTACTGCTTCATTTTAGTTGTCTCGCTTGTTAAGATTTTGAACCCTTAATTGTTTTATTTGTCCTAAACTGCTGCATTCACTGTTTTTAAATGTTCCTTATTAGCAATAAGATACAAATGGCAAAGGAACGAGCAGTTCTCCATCTAACTTGTTTCCATTTCCATCTGTGTGTATTCATTGTGCACTATTTGGTTTAATAAAATACTTTGAAGGCAACTGAAGAGAAAAAAAGTGAAGGACTGAGAATTATTCATTCATTTTAGGGTTCAAATCATTTGGATGATATCCTTAGAAAGGAAAAAAAATCTACAATATACAAGTGACCTGATATTACAGAATTAAAACACTAACAAGCCATGACATTAAATAAGATCTATTATTGGCAAGGATTGTTTTCTAATGAAGCAACTGGGTTAGAACTAAAACCTGCAGCCATGGCGGCCCTCCAGGAATGGAGTTGCTCACCCCTACTCAATTACTCTGGATACTTTTGTAGTATCATTCTTATAGTTGTGATACATGGAACATAAAATATTTGGCAACAAGTTGCCTGAACTCAGCATGAACTTACTGAATGAGTACCATGCCAGAAAAACGCTTTTTGATGATAGTTTAAAAAACGCCACATACTAAGTTAATATGGAAAGCATAGTGGGCACCACAGGTATCCTTATTGCCTTTCATTAAACCCACACTGAAAGAAGCAAATCACTTTGTAGTACCTAACTGTATTAGAGATAACAAAAAAATATCAGTGCTTCTCTAGTGTTTCAGGATCCAAAATGTATGGATTGCTCTGGAGGTCTCAAGCTGGCGTGAAAAGCTATAATAAAATTGTGACAGTGTTACAGTAGAATCTTTCTCCAAAACTCTTGTCAGAGCAGTGTTTCATTTTTACAGCAAGAACCAGGAAGAGACAGTGGTCCAGCGATGCTTAAAAGACAATGAGAGGAATGTCAGTATGGATGATATCTGGAAAATGTGTTATGCACACAATAGCACTTGTTAACAGAGGCTGCACTCACTTACCAGAAATCAATGATAATAGTGGCCTTAATGGAGTTGGCAGTATGAATGTGCCAGCCGCTCAGCAGATGTTGTCATAAGGACTTGTACTGTAATACATGTCAGAGGAAAAGATGAACAAGCCACAAAACTTTGTCATAGAACATATAGGTGTCAGAATACTGAGAGAGACAAAACCAGTCAAAATTACATCATGGAGATTGACATTTGAGGATATTATTGCATCATTAGCAGCAGTGCAGTGCTTCATAAAATTAGATCTGTCCTTTGCCCACCAGCCTTCATGGATATGTTGATGAAAAGTCACAGAAGGTCCTCACAATATAATTGCCTTGCATTTGGAATTACATCAACTGTAGCCAAACATCACAGGAGTTTACTTCAAAAATTGCAGTAGCTTCCCTATGCATACTGCTATTTGAGCAGTAACTGTTGTGGCCAAGCTGAAAACTGGCTAATCCCAATGGACAATTTATTTTTAAAATAAAGACCAGGAAATGAAAGGAGTCAACAGAGAAAACACTAAGATTTGCCAGGCAATTAAGGTCAAATGGCTAACAACAACAAAGCCAAAATAATCTTTGAAAATTCAAAGTCAAATTCCATTGTTCCAAAATCCTTTTCCAAACCATACAAGAATTTATTAAGTCTTTTCATTTCTAAATTGAATTGAAAAGTTTGGAACTGAATTTTGTGTGCCATCATCTTAAATAGTCTCAATCTCAATGCAGATGGTACACTGTATGACCAGCAATGGATGTCATTCCTAACAATAATAAACAGGAAATGGAAATGAAGATTAACAGTAACCAAACTCCAGATTCTAAAATGTATGGAAAATAATGACAAATTTTAATAACCATTCAAAAAACCGCAATCAAAAACTATATAATAAAAGTATTTTTCAACACACAATATCTTAGTGACAGAGCATGTGAGTACTGATCACATAAAACACTTGGGTGCAGTCCCAGAATGTCTTTAAAATATGAACTGACAGCTGACAACGGATAAAGTTCCCTGTTGAAAAAGTGGTCACATGACTGTTAGTGTGCATCTGTGTAAGTCACCTGAAAAGGTAGTTGTGGAACTGGCTCCATATAACCTCAATGAAACCGGATCATTTCTGTGCCTGATGATCTATTTCTTCTTCTTCTTCTTTCGGCTGCTCCTATTAGGGGTTGCCACAGCGGATCATCTTTTTCCATCTCTTTCTGTCCTCTGCATCTTGCTCTGTTACACCCATCACCTGCATGTCTTCTCTCACCACATCCATTAACCTTCTCTTAGGCCTTCCTCTTTTTCTCTTGCCTGGCAGCTCTATCGTTAGCATCCTTCTCCCAATATACTCAGCATCTCTCCTCTGCACATGTCCAAATCAACTCAATCTCACCTCTCTAACTTTGTCTCCCTACCGTCCAACCTGAGCTGACCCTTTAATGTACTAATTTCTAATCCTGTCTATCCTCCTCACACCCAGTGCAAATCTTAGAATCTTTAACTCTGCTAGCTCCTATGGCAATCTAATACCTAATCGGAAGACCACTCTGAATTCACTGAATGCACTCTTTTGTAAAACAACACATTTTTGTTGCTTAACATAACTGTGGGTCTGCATTTATTAAGGCAAAGGAGCAGTTTATGTCACAGTAGGCACTGACACAATATGATCCCCAGTATTCAACCCGCACCATGTTATATCAGCACTGTCATTTCTCATCTGTTCTCTAATGCAGATGAAAAGAAAACAGGTTTTGCATCGCGGAAAATCACCAAGGCTAAACAAAATAACACAGATGAGGTGTGAGACTTTGGCAAATATGTTTAAGATAAAGAAATGTCACTTATGTATGCAGACCTTTTTAATTCTTAGAAGCCTCAGTCCACTTCATCTGCTTTTTAATTTACAAAATAATAGGATTTAATTTATGGCAACAGCAAGGATGTATTTTATTGCTCTTACACACGCAAGTCCCAAGCGCATGCCACTGGCTCCAGTCAGGAAACTGTGACGGGGAAAGATTTAAGCGCAACAAAGCTGCTAACTCCTTTTTATGACATTGTAATTGGCCACAAGGCACTTGTTGAGATCATAGTGCACTTTCTGGGCTTTACCTGAGTGGAATGATGTGAGGATATGAGCTCATTTTAATCAAGACCAAAGGTGTCAGATGGAGATTCATTCAAAAATCCACAGGTACTCCTTGATGTCATTTTGTTTCTGGAGGGGTACAAGTACCTGGGATGGGCCACATTTATGCTCTGTGTATAGTGATTCTTCTACTGTTCTTCTGGCCTCTGCTTCCTGGCAACACTGAGGTTTTACTGTCTCATCTGGTCACATAGCTGATGGATGAGTGCTCTCAAGTCAGCCTGGTCTGTCATTTTTCCAGGTATATCCTGCCAACTACACCATTCTGTAAGTCACTTGTACCGAAGTAAAACTATCACAATACACTTAAACTGTTACTAACCCTCCTCTTTTTCGTTTCTTTTCTTGGTATCTGGATGTGGCACTTGGTACCATTGCTCTACTGCTAGGCTGCTCTACTGCATATGGAAAAATCATCTTGGTAAAAGGGGCATTGGAATCACCAGATGGAAAGATTCTCTTGTCAGAGCACAGACTCCACTATAGAAAACCCAGGAGTAGGTAGGCGTCCAGTTGACCAAGATCTCCAGGAATGTGAGTTTATTATTCACTTTCTCTTGAACGATTTTAATCTCCACCGTTGTGAACTGGCCATAGTTCAGTAATTAATTAATGGACAGATATTGTTGATTTCCATTTATGTTTAATCAGCTCTACCTTGTTCTTAGTGTGTCTTAACAAATCTGTATTTCTTTGTGTACTAGTTCTGTATTTAGTATAATCTGTACTTGTATTTTAACTGAGAAGTGTTCACAGCGTTCTGTGTCTGTGCTCAGTGAAGAGTGCTGTACAAAAGTAATTTGTACTGTATTGTATGAAGGGAAAACATGGACAACATAAAAATGTTAGAGTACCAGCCCAGCAGCTCTCTTGCACATCGCCTATGCCTAAAACAAACAGAGAAACATCATGTACTAGATAAATGAAGGGTTAGTTTTCTGTTTCAGATTTAGCTTGAGAGATTTTGATTATAGTATTTTCCTCTTTTACATGTCAGATAGCCACTCTTGTTGGCAAAATCCTTAACCTGTCAGTACAAGCTGTTTAAACTACCACAAAGTCATGCGTGCATGTCCGTGTGCCACCTGTACAAACGATGGTGTGGCGCTCAGAGAAAATCTCTCTTGGTTCACACACACACCACCATGACAAAATATTTATTAAATAAAATGCCTTGTTGATGAAATAAAAAAGTAAAAAATACTTCAACTTTACACCAACTCATCCTTTTTCTAAACTTACTTATCCATAGCAGGGAGGCGGAGAAGCTGCAGCATAACTCCAGGGTACAAGGATATTTGTGTGTTACATGGTTGCTTGTCACAACTGTACATGCCATGAGACCAGGGGCGTCTCTGCCTTACGGGCAAGTGGGCCACCACACCCTATCTACCAGTAGATGGTGCTGTTGTGCAAAAATTCAGTAGATAGCTGATTATTTTTTGTCTTACTCAATAAATTATTAAAATGTTTATAGAAAACTCAACTTAGTCATCATAATAATTTTTTTTTTCATTTTTGATATGCTCAATATACTTTCTTGTTTAAAGAAATATTTCTTTTTGTGGTATATGGAATTGTCTTTGTGCCTAGCACCACTAGCCTGTTTCTAGGTTGCTTGGACAGCACTTTTAACCCTTCAGTGTTTTAGATATACCCTTTCTCATGTGAGTACATGTGCAGCCTAAACTTTTCAGCAGTGCCTTGGGGCTTGAAGGATCGAGTTCCTTTTAAATTCTTATTGGTTGTTTTATTGTGATGCAATTTAAAGTTTTTGTACATCTTGCCATTTTGGAGTAGTCATCATCACTACTACGAATCAGGTCGATTACTTCTAATTTACAATAACACTGAGCTCTTTGCATTTTTAATTAAAATGGGACATTTCTGAATATTGTTCTGTGTTTTTGCTTTCAGTGTTGAGTATTTAAAGGATACGTTTGGTATTTTTCAAGTCAATGTTATTTCTTCACAATCATTGTATATAATAGCTTGTCACATGAAATAGCAAGAAAATTTTATAAATAAGAAAATTAACTAACCTGCTTTGTTCCATTTTATAATGGAGCTAATGTATTGGGGTATTATTGTGAAGAAAAATATTTAAATTTACCAAGTACATCTATTTTAAGGCCAAGAATTTGTATGCGACTTGAGATTACAAACATATTGCAAAACAGTATTTTCATCTGATTTTAAGAAGGAACAAATGCCAAAAGTAAACCATTGTTGTGAGATTTAGCCATTGTGAAAGGAGTCTGGCTGTTATGACGGCATGGGTCCTGGCCGGGACGCCCCTTTGACACTAGATCCGGGGAAGCAGCCATGGGTTTCACGCTACGTTCCCACTTGGTGGCAGCCCCACTGGGTTGCATCGGGGCCACAATTTTGGAACACCAGAACTCATTCCTGTTAGACTCCATGGCCACTGCCAGGAGGAGTTGCACGCTTAACGAGCCCATCTGGGCAGGAGCATAGCCACACCTGGAGGTGCAGCCGGAAGTAGGTCAACGAGCACCTGCAGCACTTCCAGGTGGCTATAAAAGGAGCCGAAACTCACTACTCCGGGTGCCAGAGTTGGGAGGAGGAGGAGGACAAAGCTGCCTTGGAGGAGTGGAGAAAGAAGAGTGTTTTGTGGTGTTGGTTTTCTTTTGTGTGTTTTTGGGGACTGTGTTGTGCCTGTGGGACATGAGGAAGACGTGCCCCACAGGTGCAGAAAATAAATCTTTTTGTTAATTTTTACATGCCTCTGGTGTCAGTCTGTGTCGGGTCAGTGCCAACAGAGCGCTTATTCCACACCGTGCACTTTATTTTGCCCCTTGCTGTGGCACCTTTCAGCTCCAGAGGCATGGGATCACTTCGTAAAGTCACCACTAGGCCCTATTATTGACATTATTGATTGCTGATGCCCAAAATTGCTTCTCTGTTCTGTAGACATTAATCACTGAAAAAGTCACATGATTAATATAACATTAATAATTATTGCAAAGAAAAAACATTGACTTGAAAAAATCCAAACTTACCCTTTAATGTTGAGGGTTATATATTTTTTAATACTGTCCTTTCATGGTTGTTGTAATATCTTAATAGAAGAACAAGGAAAGCAAACATAGTACATAAATAAATGTGCAAAAGACCAAAACTGAGAAATCAAACTGCATTTTCATTAAGCAAAAAAACAAAACATGAGAACCTAAGTCAAAATTTCATAGCCAAAAGTCCATCACCCAAAATTATCAAAGAAATGACAAGGAAAGGTAAGAGAGTACTATTTGGAAACCAGAATATAAAATGCCACTGACATGACCTTTAAACCTCGCAACCTAATTGACCCCTCGAGTTGTGATCTCAGAATCCATGCCATTGTGCAAATGGGACTTGTTGATGATGGGATTCACAAAATGACAGTACCCACAGAGAAACAAAATGGCATCAGCCAGGGTGCAAGGTTCAAATGTTAAAACATACCAGTGTGATGGACAATACGCATGGACAGGTGTTCCGGACGGAAAGGAGGGTTATTCCTTAATCAGACACAGCCGGCCAGCCCTATGCCACTTCAAGAAATGGGGCAAAGAAAACCCTTTCTCACCCAGAAGACAGGCACTGGATGTCGATGCCAGAAGGAATACACTGGTATCTCAGCTGAGGTAGATCTGGGTTAGGAACAATACCTAGCCGGGAGTCCCATATAATTGAAGGACTGGGGACGAAATTTGATTCAGTACATTTCCTCCCCTAGGACATTAGGTGGCAACCTCCCTTGTTTAAAGTTCCTACACTGATTCCTGCAGGGCATACTGGAACCTGTAATGCCTTGGTGCAGCCCTGTTGTGTTCTGTGGGGGCTGCCAGGGGGAGCTGAAGGGGTTAACAATCCCTATATGGTGGGACTTCGTATTGACCCGGAAGTGCTTCCTTTGGGCTAACCCACAGCACTGGAAGTACTTTCAGATCTAAGATAAAAGAAGTCACGCAACCTCAGGCTGGCGAGTCGGAGTCGGGTGGAAGTGGACAAAGCTTGCCTGGGAGGTGTGGAGGAGGAGAAAAGGAAGAAGAAAAGGAAGAAAGTTGTGTTTATTGTGCTTGGAACCTTTGTGGAAGGTATCTGTAAAAATAAACCGCTTTTATTTGAACAGGACCGGTGTTTGTGTCTGGGGTTAGGGTGCTGCAACACTCCCTAACCAGATAAACAGAATCTCCATAATCCAAGACCCCTAAAAGTATCATAAAGAGGTGAACAAATCTAAACAGATATTACGAAAAAATTAAACAAAACAGAGCCTTGACAGTTATACTATAGGACAATGTACTGACAGATCTTCATTTTGTGTGAAATTTATGGCATTATTTGACTGATATTGTATCACCGGGTGCTGGTATCCTAATATATTATGAAACATAGTGTCTCTTTCCAATACTACAACTGATGCTCTGATCTTCCACATCTCCTTCCAAGTGGCTCCAATGACATTTTCTCAACTGTGTACCTGCCTCCATATCAATGGGTCTGATGCAACACCATCTGCATTCATTTCCTCCAACTAAGCCAGAATCCTTTCCGTGACATTAGGGCCACCATGATATATAAGATGGCTGTTCATAGGCACCTGAATTTTAAATTTCTTTAAAGGAGAGACTCTTTCTCTCTATATATTTAAGTCAAAATCAAAACAATATCTTTTAGACTAGAAAGTTAACTTTTTGCTTATGACTTTGATTTTGATGTTTTTTAGCTTTGAAAATTTAGTTATTCTGGCCTTAGTTAGTTCTACTTGCCTGTCTGACAATGCTTTGGAAAGTCCCTTTAATCCAAATTTGCATTACCACTCCTGAATAAATTGCTAGCAGCAACAGACATGCAATCATACTTGATGAGTTGTCTCCCTTTCTTAAATGATGTGGTGAACTGAGTGTACAGTAGGGTTGCTTAAGGTAGTGCATGAGAGTTATTGTTCCACATAAACTACGCCTGAATGTACATGCAGAGGGACACACTGTGTGGTGATTTTGAATAGGCAGTGACACTGAAAAACAGATAAAAGGATTGTCAGGCCCAACAACAAGTCCAGAAATGCCATGTGAAACACCACTCCAGCTGTTTGTCTGGCCAAGCAAAACATGGCAACAGATACACTGTTGCAGAAAATACTAAGTAGATAAAAAGGAGTCTTGAGCCATCATTATATACTGTATGAAGTCCAAAGGACATCCCTTATTTACACCTACCGGTGGAGTCAAATGCGCTCCTGTTAATGCAGTATGGCAGACTGAAGAAATCTAACAGAGCAATGTCTTTTCATTTAGGTACATTTACATAACACATTTGAATATATTTTAATTTTCACTAATAAGCATACAGACGGTATACTGCAAAAACACCCCTTATCTCATTAAGTGTTATGTAAAGTCGAAAAACTAGTTCAACATATTAAAAGTCATTGGTTGATACTTAGTTAAAAGAAATCAGATTTCATACCATTTTCTTAGCTCGCTTAATTCTGAGAAGGGTCTTGTAAGGCTTAAGACTTCCTATATATAAACTGTTATCAGAGAGCAAAATATAAAGCTAAATGCTACATACGATCTTTATTTGGTACTTTGAATGTTCTGGTACAGATATCAGGATGTCCTAGTTAAAGAAGGCACCTTTCCTCTTACATACTCATACTGCAGAATTTGCTGGCCAAAATGAGGGACACATGTTCATGCTCAGAGTTAACAGTCAATCCAAGTGGTGTGAAGTCCAGATAATGGACTTGGCAATTAAGCAATCTGTAGTCATTTTTTGTTAATGATAATGGACCATAATTCCCAACAGAAGAATTCACTAAATCTCTGAGGCAAATCATACAGGGCAGCTTCAATCAATTTAAACTATCCCACTATAATGGCCACACTGAGAAACTCCTGCAACCTCTTAAGCAAACTCTAAATTCCTCTTGGGCTTGACCACTACTCAGAAAATCCAGGATATGTTTATGCTGACCTACTGCAATACTCCACATCCTCTAACAAAAGAATCTCCAGCAATGCTTTTATGGATCATCAATTACAAACTCATTACAATGACTTGAAGCTTAGTGTGAAATCTACTTTTAGGCACTCCCAAATTGTTTGCAGACATTCATGATTCAAACCCAGTTTGCCATAAGAGATTCAATACTTGATTATAGGAGAGGAAAACTACGGTCACAATTACTTCTCAACGTGGATCTGTCTCTTATACTGAGGATATTGGGACTACAGAGCAATGGAAATTTCATGTGGATCAAGATCTGCCTTACCAGAACAAAAACGATCTGTGTGATTGCATTCAAAAAAAATGTTAGGGTGCTTTTTGAATTACAAATTTTAAGTTTTCTTTTATGCTTTGTATGCTTAGTCCTCATTTCGTATTAATTGACAAAATTAATTCCAAACATTTTGCTCAACTGGTCAATCCTTCAATAAAGACTACTGTAATATGTTACTGAACCAGAGGAGACATTGTCACCTATTTATTTTGAATAGTAAATAAGACAGAAAGCAAGAGAGCCTTAGAATTTCAAAAATTTTGGAATTTATTAATCAATAAAAAAAATGGACTTGTCATACAAAAGAGAAAAGAAAACATAAACCTCATGATTCAAAAAAGCACCATAAAGATTTTCAAAAATTATAATCTTACACACTATAAAGCTAAACTTTGATTTTAATGGTAAACTTCAACATCACTTAAGATTTTACCTTACTAATTTAGAAAAAACAGATAAATCTAAGAGATAGGCATCCAAATACAGTGGTAAAGGAACTTATTACCCAAGGTAAGAAAGTCCACAAATAGGGGAGGTTCAAGTCCGGTCCTGACATAATGGTTGCACAACTGCATAATGAGGGACAATTAAATAAAACAAAAATATAGTTACCAAAAAAAAATCAATGAACAAGAATTCATAAAAAGTGATTTAAGTACAAAAGAAAGTAGTTAACAAAAATTAATTAAGAAAAAGGAACAAAGTGATTAAAAAAGACAGAAAGGATATAGAAACTAATTAACAAAATTAAAACCTGGGTGGGAGGCAGAGGTGTAGCCCAGCTATCCAAAGATCACACTCCTTAGCTCCACTGCGAAAGCTTAGGCCAGGATACAGGAAAGGAGACCCTGCCCAGTCTTGAAACCTCAAATCCAGGAGGAGCAATAGTGGACCAGCTCTTTACCCTAATAAGGATCCTGGAAGAAGCATGGGATTACTCCCAATTGGTCAACATGTGTTTTGTAGACTTAGAGAAGGTGTATGACCGTTGTTCTTTGAGGGATTCTGTGAGGGGTGCTGGGGGAGTACAGAGTTCTAGGGCTATCAGTAAGGGCTTTTGTTTCCTGTATAATCACAGTGAGAGCTGGGAAAAACATTAGCACCATTCTCAGTGTGTGTGGGTCTCTGACAGGGCTATGCTTTGTCTCCTGTCCTGTTTGGGATTTTTATAGACAGGATGTCAAGGTGCAGCAAGGGAAGGAAGGGTGTCCCTTTGGTGGCCTTAGAAATGTGTCACTGCTTTTTGCAGATGACATGGTCCTGTTGACTTCATCAGGCTGTGAACTCCAGCACAAATTGGGATGGTTTGCAATCTAGTGTGAAGTGGCAGAGATGAGGATCAGCACCGCCAAATCTGAGGCTATCGTCCTCAGTAGGAAAAAGGTAGACTCTGAGTAGAAGGTGACTTATTGCCTCAAGTGGAAGAGTAAAAACATCTCTGGGTGTTGTTCATGAGCGTAGTGAAGATGGATAGTGAGATCAACAGACGTATCAGGACAGCTAAGCACAGTTGTGTAGTCACTATGCTGATCCATAGTGTTGAAGAAACAGCTGAGCCAGATAGCAAACCTTTTGATTTACCAGTCAATCTACATCTCTATGCTCACCTATTCAACAGTTTTGGCCAAACTTTCAAAGAAAATACAGCAAAGAAGGTTAAAGTGGTATGGTCATGTAATGAGAAGAGAAGTAAACAATGTGGGGAGAAAAATGATAGATATGGAGAAGAAGGGAATGACCAAAGTGAAATTGACTGTGTGAAGGGAGTTCTAAGGGGTAATGGAGTATAAGGTGAGGATGTATACAACAGGTGAGAGTGGAGTAGGCTGGTACAATATAGCGACCCCACATGAAAGGTGGAAAATCTTTACAAGGGGAAGAATTAGTTATAATAGTAAGCCTGTTGTTTTATGGGGCAGAATGACCAAATAAACTGGCTTGCAGCTGAGTCTAATTTAGTTAGTCATAAATAACAGAGAGAAACACAATGCATTGGAATGGAGAGCTATTATTTTTAAAATCTTTAAATGCTCCATGTGTGAATTATAGTGTCTTACACTAGGCAGCTGTATTTAGTATTCTGATTGGATGATTTATTTTGAAGCATGAAATTATAACACTATTGATAATATTTGTATTATTGTAATTAATAGTTTTTTCCATGATGCCATTTTTGTTTCCTCATTATATTACTATGACTATGTTGTAATACATTGGGATGGTTTCCAAACATGTGATCTGATGAACCGCATGTGACATCATCATGGAAAAGGGATACAGGGCGTGTTACTCAGCATGAAAGCATGTGAATAAAAACTCAACAAATCAGCAGCTTATTATAGTCAGAGAAAAGAATCTTGGTGATAGTTAAGACAAGGTATTTTTCCTCACATTCTATTTTCATTAACTCGCTTTTTTGTCATTCTTGGTTTGATCCATTCCAGTTTTTAATCCCTTAGTCCTTCCTCCTTTTTGTCCTTTATAACTGGAATGAATTTTCCATCCAGGTCACAATGCTAAGATGCATGTTTCTTATGTAACTATGAATTTCTGTGAATAATGCAATAAACAAGGCTGTCTTAACACCTTCTGCTAGGTATGTTGTTGAATGCATATACTGTAATAGAGTCATTCTTTTTCTAATGTCATAATACCCAGGACGTAACAGTACACATGTATGTGTATATATATTAAAGAGTGTGTTATTTATTGTGCAGTTTTGCTTACATTGGAGTGTAAACAATACTGCTTTTATGTTGATCTCATTCTCTGTTTCTCAGAATGAACATTTCTCTAGAAGACTGTCATTAGAGTTTTGAGGTTTTGGCATTGTGCCTGTGGAGGCGGTAGTAACTAGAAATACTAAATTGATTGAGACTGTGCCAGAACAAGTTGACTGTAATAGAAAACAATACATGAACTGGTTGCACTTTTAGTTGCTGCCCATTTTGTGTCTTGTTATTTCCTGAGATTAGGTAAACCTTGTCCTTCACACTTCGGGATTCATTATTAGTTTTAATAATTCCCTGGGACTACAGTATGTTTAGTTGATCAGCTTTAGGGAGTTAACAGATATTCAGCTGCTATGTACAACCACCTGCACTTGTATTTAAAACTTAACATAAGATCCCCTTCATTTCAGGTTGTCTTCTTAATCCATCTTGTTTAGCATCTTTCAGTAGTCTAAGGTTTCTTTTCATAACGCTTGGTTATGTTTTGGAGCTGCTTTGCTGCATCTGCCATTGGGTGCCTTGAGTCTGTGCAGGGAACAATAAAATCTGAAGACTATGAAGTCATGGCTCTGAGGCTAGGGATCTGCACTGGCAATCAGAAGGTTGCTGGTTCGAATCCCGTAAATGCCAAAAAGGGACTCTGCTCTGTTGGGCCCTTAAGCAAGGCCCTTAACCTGCAATTGCTGAGCACTTTGAGTAGTGAGAAAAGCGCTATATAAATGAAAAGAATTATTATTATTATTATTCTGGAGCAAAACATACTGCATAGTGTCGGAAAGCTCTGTTTCAGACGCAGGTCATGGATCCTCCAACAGGGTAATAACCCAAAACACGTGGCTATAAGAGCCCAAGAATAGCTAAGAAAAACAATCAATGGACTATGCTGAAGTGGCCTTCTATGAGTCCTGATTTGAATTCTGTTGAACATCTATGGAAAGAATAGAAACATGCAGTCTGGAGAAGGCGCCCTTCAAAGCTGGCACAGCTGGAGCAGTTTGTTCAGGAAGAGAGGGCCAAACTACCTGTGGGCAGGTGCAGAAGGCAGAGGTCTCATTGAGAGCTCCAGGAATCGCCTGTTTACAGTGATTGATGTGCAACAAAATATTAGGTTAAATGTCTAATCATTTTTGTTCTTGCCATTTTCATTAGTATTATTAGTATATTCCTTTGAATCAAAACTCTAAAGCAAAGTCTGATTTTTGTGACTGAATTAACAATGACGGGCTCCAATTACTTTTGCCAGTTTCAAGTTATTTTAGAGACAGTTGTGGGTTCTTCTTTTTTCATGGAGGAGTACCAACAAATTTATCCATGTCAGAATGAGTTTGAATTATCAATAACTTTTTGTGGAATCTTCTTCAAATTCTGAATTTTTCTTTAAGCATCAGGTGAACATTTCTTAAAGTAATTATTTTTTTCACGACAAACTTGTTAAGATCTGACTATTTCATTGCCGTCTCTATTTTAGTGGAAGGG
Source organism: Erpetoichthys calabaricus (assembly GCF_900747795.2). Classification (NCBI taxonomy): domain Eukaryota; kingdom Metazoa; phylum Chordata; class Cladistia; order Polypteriformes; family Polypteridae; genus Erpetoichthys; species Erpetoichthys calabaricus. Next base: position 198,135,162 of record NC_041398.2, on the reverse strand, counting down.
ATGATGCTTGATTTATCACATGTGTAATGCTCTTGAATCAAGAGAAATCTGAATAAGGAGAAAAGGTCAAACAATACACCAGAGCATTGATTTTTTTCCAGGAATGAGAAGTAATTAGGTTAATGCATAGGCTAAATATCAAAATCCCAGGAAAAATCTGAAACACAAAGCCATAAAAACAAGAACCAAAAATCATAGTCAAAATATACCAAAAATATAGAAGATTTATTTTTTGGAGTTTTTATTGTAAATCAAGGAAATTTAAACCTCTGTACTGACATCTTTCATATGATAGTCCTGATGATATTCATCACATACTGACATGTGTCAACAACAACAATATTTAGTTATATAGCGCATTTTCATACAACAATATAGCTCAAAGTGCTTTACAAGTTACAAGGAAAGAAAAAATAATTAAGATTAGGCAATAATATTAAAGAATAGGTAACAACAAAACAAGGTAAGGTCAGATGAATGGGACTACAGAAAAAAACAATCAAACAAACAAAAAGACTCTAGTTAGGCCGGTGAAATAAAACAAAATCTGCAGGAGTTCCAAAGCCAAAAGACCACCCAGACCCCACTGGGCATTCTACACAACATAAATGTTCCTTAATCAAACCTCTTAGTTTTCATGCTTCACATGATAGGATTTGATGAAGCTGGTCTTGTGGACAACTGAGACCCCCCTCTTCATTCCACCATCTCAAGGGGCTACATGTGTCAAGTTACTAGCAATTGACATGGCAGCCAAAAACAACATGGCCATGAAACAATTATTCAAAAGAGTGGCAATAAAAACTAAATAGCGCAATAACGATATAAAAAAATATAATATAAATTAATAATAAACAAAAATAAGCAATAGAATTGTACAAAATTAGTTTGGAATTGTACAGCCTTAGGTTGTAGTTCTGCCTTCTGGAGAAGAGCAGGAATCAGGAAATGAAATATAACCAGTTAACTATGGAAGGGTCAAAACCTAAAATCAAGTTGATCGTTTGTCTAAGCCAATGGTATCCAACTCCGGTCCTGGGGGGCCACAGTGGCTGCAGGTTTTCATTCTAACCATCTTCTTAGTGAGCCATTTTTGCTGCTGATTAACTTGTTTTGCCTTAGTTTTAATTGACGTGACTCAGACTCCTTAGTTGATTCTTTTTCCTTAATGAGCAGCCAAACAATAATGAGACACAAAACAAGCCGCCACATGACCAGCTAACCTGAAAATAAAGAAAGGTGAAGGTCTCGGTCATGTTGGTTTGCTTAGGTCACCAAAACATCTTGACGGTGATCTTAGAAAAAACAGAAAATCAATAGCCTGCTGTGGGAGAATGAGAGCAGCAACAAGTCCCAATAGTCAATAATGGTTTTAATTAACAGCAAGAATTGGCTTCTCATTAAGAAACTGGTTGGAGTGAAATTGGCTGGAGTTTGACGTTCCAATTTAGCTGGTCATCTGTTGGCTCTTTTCACATCTCATTTCTGTTTGGCTGCCATTTAATGAAAAAAATGAAGCAATTCAGAGGAGTGAATTCTTAAAAAAAGGGCTATTAAAATGAAGGGAAAAGGAGTTAATTAGCAGTGAAAACTGCTTTCTGATTAGGAAAAGGGTTAGAATGAAACCTGCAGCCACTGTGGCCCATCAGGACCGGAGTCGGACACCCCTGGAGCCCATACATGAAGCAAAAGTAAAAAACCATAAGTCTCAATTCACTGCCTGAAAATCAAGCTAAGCACTTGTGAGAAAGGCTTTGAGAATGTTTACAATCTTAGATGACAAGTCACTCAGATTTCCAGTTTATATGCTATTGCCCAGATGTCATACATGGCACAAATTCTGGGACAACATTCCCCATAGCAACCATCATCATGCCAGCGCAATCATGTCACAACATGATAGCACCCACAAGGAAAACAAAGTGGTGTCAAGGTAAATTCAAAAATAAGCTGTAAAATAAAACAAGAACAAAAAAACACATAGTAAGAGAAAAACAAAAGTGAAAGTGAATTCTGCATGTTAAAAAAAAAACCATCAGAGAAAATATGAAAATGTCCAGGGAAAATTTATTGAGAAGAAAGAAAAATGAAGATAAATAGACAAACACTGGCCTATTCAATTGGCAGCCCACCGGCCACATGCGATCCAGAAACAACCTCCAAGTGACCCAGCCCGTGGTCCAGCCAAAAATGCAGAGAAAAAGTGAGAAAACACATTTTGCAAGTCTTCAGAAATTCCTACATAAATTCCTACAGCAGTACAGACCATGAATGCAAACTCTGTGTAGCCTAGCAAGGCAGTGTGTTGTTGTACAGTATATCTAGAAGTGGTGGTAGTAATCTATGACATCATGATTTTTTTTTGTGATGGTATGCCTTGGTACATTGTACTGGCACCTCTGCCGTGACAGCTGCTCGTGGCATCGACTAAATTGTAAATTATTCTACAATCAATTGTGTGCTGAGTCTTAGCTGTATTCCAGTTTCAACAAGTGAGTGCAAATGTGGGTTTTTGCAAATTAATCTAATTGTTACTCCAATAAAAGCCTTGTTACTGATAAGCACAGTCTGCAGAATTCTCTTCATATGATTGGTTGGCTCTCTACTCACACACTTCGGATTCATGGCTGTTACAAGGATGACAATCAATCATTGACACTCAAAGCAAAGAACGAATTGAAAAAATTGCATTTGATGAAAACATGCAAAATGTTTGGAATTTTCTTTAAAATTCAATCAAATTGTGGGACTACATAACTTTTTGCAGAATGCAGAGCTTATTAACCTGCTGTGAATATTCCACAATTTCAGAAATTCTGCATTTGTTATTTGAAACTATCAGGCACACTATTATGCCATACAGTACACATGCAGGTGGTGGAATGGAAGTGCCACGGCCTTGCAATAAGAAGATAATAGGTTTGCATCCTTGAGTAGTGAGTAAAGCACTATATAAATATAAATAATTATTATTAATATTTAATGTTTTGTCAATTTCAAATTTTAAACTTTTTGTTTTTTCACCATATAAAGCCAAAGAGCTGGTGGTGGATTTTAGGAGGACCAGGCCCCTCATGGACCTCGTGATCATCAGAGGTGACTGTGTGCAGAGGGTGCAGACCTATAAATACCTGGGAGTGCAGCTGGATGATAAATTGGACTGGACTGCCAATACTGATGCTCTGTGTAAGAAAGGACAGAGCCGACTATACTTCCTTAGAAGGCTGGCATCCTTCAACATCTGCAATAAGATGCTGCAGGTGTTCTACCAGACGGTTGTGGTGAGCGCCATCTTCTATGCGGTGGTGTGCTGGGGAGGCAGCATAAAGAAGAGAGACGCCTCACGCCTGGACAATCTGGTGAGGAAGGCAGGCTCTATTGTAGGCACAGAGCTGGATAGTTTGACATCTGTGGCAGAGCGACGGGCACTGAGCAGGCTCCTGTCAATCATGGAGAATCCACTGCATCCACTAAACAGTGTCATCTCCAGACAGAGGAGCAGCTTCAGCAACAGACTGCTGTCACTTTCCTGCTCCACTGACAGACTGAGGAGATTGTTCCTCCCCCACACTATGCGACTCTTCAATTCCACCCATGGGGAAGGGGGGGGGGGGGGGGGGGGGGGGTAAACGTTAACATTATACAAAGATATTGCCTGTCTGTATACCTGCATTTTTATCACTCTTTAATTTAATATTGTCTTTATCAATATGCTGCTGCTGGAGTATGTGAATTTCCCCTTGGGCCGTCTTCCCTTACACCAGTGTTTCTCAAATTTTATGGGCCTGTTACCCAGTTTTCCCCAGTTTAATTAACTGATGACCCAAAAGCAGTAATTGCAAATTGCCCCCTTGGCAGGGCCGGATTTTCCTATAGGCTCACTAGGCTTCAGCCTAGGGCCTCAAGATCAAGAGGGGCCTACATTCAAATTGTTAGCAAAATTTTATTATCTCTCATGTAATTTACAAACTTAAAAATGGAAGGTGAAAGGGCCTCATAAGTGGAATAGTCTAGGGCCTCTTTTTATATAAATCCGGCCCTGCCCCTTGGTAAAATAAACCTGACTGGTACAGTAGGACGGGGTTCCCCTTGGTGAAACAAGCTCACTTAGAAACAGGCAAACATATCATTGCTTAAGTGACCCACCTCGACCAACTCGCGAACCAACAATGACAACCAGTGACCAAGTGGTTTAGAAACGCCTTCTACACTGAGCCTGTGTGTGTCCACTGACACTCGGACAATGGTTTGTGCTACTCCTTACTTGCGGTTAGAATATGCATACCGGCAGAGGTGGGTAGTTACGAGTTACATTATAGTTTATTTTTATTCTGTTAAATGCACTTTGAGATGTGCCTGGGTCATATATGACCAAAATATTCATTTTATTTTAAAAAGTAAACAAATGTTATTGCTAATACATTGCACTATTTTGGTTTTATGCACTTTGAGATGTACCTAGGTCATATATGAACAAAATTTTTATTTTTTATTTCAAAAGTGGAAAAATAGTATTGCTACTACCTCAGATTCTGTTCAATTACAGCTTTTTAGTATTTTTTCTACACACGTTTTGATGTGCCTGTGTCAGATATGACCAAGTTTAAATGGGAAACAATGAACAAACATTGCTTATTTTTCAATGCATTCATTTGGTTTAAAATTTGTTATTACCTGCTGCTTACTGGCCACTGAAAATGTCTGGCCCAACTAAATTTCTTGGTTTGAAAATCTGGCCCAACTTAATTTGTAATTGAATGGCCCTGGATTAACATATTAGGAATAAATTGTTGTGTATAATAAAACAAAATCAAAAATTAATGTTTGCGTCTGTTCCAATATTTAGATGCAGCTCACAGGACATGCATTGCTGTTTGGATCAAACTCCATTACAGTCACACCAGCCTGGAATTTAGTCTGGATGTTATTGCACATCATCCTGATCTCTGCGTTGGTCTTCCTCCAATATCCCCCAGGACGAGCAGGTTAGGTTAGCTCATGATTTCTGATTGGCTAAGTGTCAGTGTGGTTGTGTGAGCCCTGAGTGGACTTCATGGCTTGCACTCAGTAATACCAGGATAGTCTCCAGCCTCTAGTGACACTGAATTGAATTAAGCAGGTTGGAAAAATGATGTTATGTATTTCTGTTCCCCATAACTGTGCTGCATAATTGAATTACTGAAGGGAAAGCAGCCTTCTTTCCAAAGATTATTACATTCTTAAATTGTCTCTGACTGGTAACTTTATTGTTCACATATGTCAATCTGCGATGCAAAGCACAGCTTTTCACTACTATAGTCATAGCATGGCATTCTATAGTATACTACATCCTGTATTTCAAAAGCATATCTATGGAAACTAAAAAGGTTGATGTAAATTTCCTTCTTCATTTAGTTATCCAAATGAGGAAGACAAATTAAAGTTATATAAACTTGAAAGTTTTTTTTTCAAATCTGGTAAACCTATTAAGACATTAAATCTATGAAAGCCATGTCTAGACAATATTAAGTCCTTGTGCAATAAACATAAATGAGTCATCAAATAAGCTATGAAACATTTTAACTCCTCCACATGTTAAATCATTCTGGACACAATACACATTGTTACTTTTAGTTACGTAAGTACATACAATGCTTCTTCTCATGTCAGAATGCATGTCCTATTGTTCAATGGCACGCAAAATGAAAACAACATCCTTACAGCAGCAGTTGTAGCACACTGAACAAGTCCACTACTTTTCTTCAGCCAAATATCTTGTCTCTTTGATTTACTATTTTTCCTGGTGATGGGTACAATTATAGGGCTTTCCAGACATTTCTTTTCACAGGAGCGGCCTTACAGCTAAGAGACAGATATAATCCTTTTGCTAAATCCTAGGTCTGCTTATAGTCTTATCTCATTAAATCCAATATTATTATTATTGTTTTAAAATATTATCAATTACTATCTGTGTTAACCAGCTTCTCCTGGGAAATTTCCTAAGAGAATGGTGCCTTGGTTATAATTGCAGCGGTTAATCGAACGCATCAGAAGTACTGTATGACTAAATGCAAACTTTCCTGTAAACAATATTTGTGATTTTTTTTAATATTATTAATTCAATGGAGCTCCTTACTCTTGAATAGGCCATGTTAAATTGCCCATGAGTAAAACATTCCTGCTGTCGGTCAATTCTTTCTTTCCTGCTGACTGAATTTGGCTTTTGTTGATGGTCACTGGAAAACACAATTTTACACAAAACTCAGTTATTTTGAATTTAAACAGGTAATTAGTAGCGACAATGGAGGTTTTGGGTATAAATATAATTTTACTCTGTAGCACATACTGTAAAAATGGTAACCTCAACCAGTTCTGTGTTTAACACTTTGATCTGTAATCTTGTACCAATACAAAGTTTTGGAGGGTTTAGTTCAAAAACAATATACACTGAACTGGGGTTTTACTTTGACTTATTAAATGACATGCACAGGCAGCACACTTATGCAGCCCATGCAGGGGTGGGCAATGTCTGTCCTGGAGAGCCGCAGTGGCTGCTGGTTTTTGTTCCAACCCAGTTTCTTAATGAGAAGTTAATTACTGCTGATGAAGAAGCACTTACAGCTCAAGTGACGTTTTGATGTTTCATTTTAGTGATCTCACTTGTTAAGGCTCCCCACCCTTAATTGCTTATTTGTCTTAAACAGCTGCATTCACTGCTTTAATGGCTCCTTATTAGCAATAAAATGTAAATGACAAAACAGCCAACAGTTTTCCACTCTTTTTTTCCATTTACATCTGTGTGTGTTCATCATGCACGGTTTATTAAATTTAATAAAACACTTGATAGAAAAATGTGGCAGACTTAAAATGATTCATGTTGGGCTTCAAATAGTTTGGACGATTTCCTTGGAAAGGAAGAAATCTATGATATAAGAACCTTAGGTCTGAGATTGGCAAGAATAGGTTTATAATTAAGTGATTGGGTTGGAATAAAAACCTGTAGCCACTGCAGCTCTCCAGGACCGACATTGCCCACCCCTGAGCCAATGGAATAAATCGAAGGTTGAATGAATCGAGGGTGACCCACTGACAGCATACATGACAATGGACTCTGAACAGAAGCTCCCCTCAGTCTCTCTGAACTGGTTTTCAGGCAGAATGCAGCACAGAAAAAAGGCGGTCATTGTTGGGATTGGCAGTATTTCTGATCATTTTCTTTGCCCTGTCCCAATATCACTTGTTATAGATGACATGGAAGTTTCAGAGTGCATACCCAGTGAAGCATTCAGATGACCACACCACTCTCTGCAGATTCTTGCTTTGTGCTGTTACCAATAGGATACTTTCAGGATACTTTCGATAGTGGATTTATAGAGAAAAGTCAAGCAAAATGACACCTTTTATTGGCTAACTAAAAAGATTACAATATGCAAGCTTTCGAGGCAACTCAAGCCCCTTCTTCAGGCAAGATGTAATCATAATGGATTTATAGAAATTCTTTAGTATCTGGGAGTGGAGTCTAAAACAACTGAGGTAAAGATAAAGTTGTTCACCATCATGTCAAAGTGCTCTTCACCAAGGTCAGGTCCATGTGGACATTGAGGTATCCGAGATTGTCCACTCTCTCCACCCAATTGCTGTTAATACTGAGGACTTGGTAGTGCCTCTGCTGTTTTCTCCAAAAGTCCACAATCAGCTCCTTTGTCTTGCTGACATTCAGGAGAAGAATGTTGTCCTGACAGCAGTGTGACAGATTCTACACTTAATCCAGATAAGCCTGCTTGTTGTTATTACAGATCAGGCCCACCACAGCTATGTCATCAGCAAACTTATCAATGATGTTACAGTCTTGTGCAGTCATAGAGTCATGTGTAGAGGGAGTACTACAGAGGGCTCAGGACACAGTCCTATGAACCCCCTGTGTTGAGGATGAAGGATAATGAAGTGTGGTCACCCACCTGCACCATCAGGGGTTTGTCTGTTCTAAGACGGAAAGGCACAAATAAAGATGAAGAGTTGGGGCACCAATGCTGAACCCCATATAATTGAAAGGTTGTTAGAAATGTACAGCAAAAGTATAGCAATATATTTTCCGACACAAGTCTGTTGTGAGACTCGCTGCTATCTTGGTGATGTCTCATGTAAAGTTGCTAGCAGACAGAGGTGGGTTTAATTTACCAGAACCAGAAGTGATGTCAGTGATCTTTTCGTTGTCATTCTTTGGGTCTGGAGATAAAAGGAAAGGAGAGGCTGCATGTGTTCATCCCAGCACTGATATAAAATGATGTAGTCATATGTACTAGTACTGAAATCGAACAAGTAGGGGACACAAGTTATCCTTTTGGAGTGGAGTCAATGACGGACGCAGTGTTAAGAGTTTTGCTGTATTCTGAAAGAGCCTTCAAATCTTATTTTTTCTATTGTGTATTGCAAAGACCAGTTTTTGGCTTGGGTGGACAAGGACAATTGGAACTAGGAAAACTAGAACTACCCTTCCCTCTTTTCTGATGTAATTTTGATACTTTAAAAACGTAATAGGAATTTAAAAATCTGGAGATCGATGTCTGCCTGAGTGGAGTCTGCATGTTCTTCCTGTGTCTTTGTGTGTTTTTGTGGGTACTGTTTTTTTCTCCCATATCCCAATGAAGCACATGTTAAGTTAACTGCCAACACTAAACTGGCCCTGTGTAAGTGTGTATATGAATGAACCCTGCAATTGATGCCCCATCAAGTACTGGTTCCTGTTTTGCACCCGATGCTTCTGGGACAGGCTGTGGACCCCTGTGACCCTCAATTAAGATTATGTGGCTTTGAGAATGCTATGATAGTCATGTGTTTGCAACAGTATAGTGTTTTGAGCTTATAAGTGCTGATTTGGAGAGAGAATTTAACAAATAAATTGAATTAGCTTTATGGAAATGTACTTTAAAAGATCTTCTTTGGAGTTATAAAAGCACAGTTTGATACATTATCACATTATTCTGTGTATAAGCCTGCTACTCTGCAGTGAGGGCACTAACCCTGTAGACAACAGTGATGCTATTAACTTGAACAGCAGAAGTTTAGCTTTGGCTTGCATGGTTAGGTTGCTTTTGTGTCTGTTCTGCAGTGGAACTGTAAACATAATGACCTTGGATTTTTCTCAGGTAATGAGTACATTCAACCATTGTTTCAATGCATTTTATTATTCTTCTTTTACTATACATTACTTTTAGGAAGTAAACTAGTCTTTTTGCTTAGATTTATAAAATTAATATGTTTGTCTATTTTAACTAAGTAGTACATAATTTACTTTTTTATACTACCAAAAAGTAAACTTGATAGTTTACGAATATAGCATAACATCTTAGGCCCTGTCCATACTATCTACATTTTTTGTTTAAAAGCTCAGACAATGGTGTTCGTTTTCACCTTTTGTCCACACTACCCAGGCATTTTGAACACTCTCTCCAGAGGTGTATGCTTCTGAAAATGCAGCCTCAGCATTGTAATGTGGTTGGGTGGAAACATAAACTTCTGAAAACTCGAATTGCACTCTGTTTGGTTCATGCTTATTATGTGGCCCTTCCCTAATTGCATTCTGTTACAATCTGTCATCCCCTGATTGCTCACTATTTGGGAAAAAAAGCATATTCCAACATAGTAGACAATGGACATAGAAGAGCTGCTTTGCATGGCGCTTGTTGTATTGCTGGCATGTATGCATCTAAATTTGGGTTTGTACAGTTTGAATGCTGCATACATGCACAAAAGGCCAACAGTTTTGCAATAAATCCCATGCTCGGTGGCATTACCACCCCTTCAAGGATTCTTTCGCCTGGAGGAACGCATGCACATTATAAGTGAAAACCTACATCGTATGCGTTTTTAGTTTCTCTAGTATGGACGGAGATATTTTCATAAACTATCTTAAAACAGTACAATAAGGATGAAGATCGTTTTTGTTTAAATGGCAGAAACAATCAAATTTACTTATGGTAGAATAAGAAGTAATTTAACTTCAATATTTGATAATTAGAATGTAGATTAAAGGTATTATAAAAGCTGTACTTAAAAATATTCGTTTTATGTATATTCACAAAGGAATTAGATTCATTTTACCCAGCTGGTATTTGTGAGCCCTATTCTCTCTTTGTACTTTGTTCTTACCGTCATTATCGTATTAATTGCTAGATAAAGCTGATCATGCTGCAGTCATATAATGGGAAGTCAATAAATGTCAGGATCCTAGCTACAGTACTTTTCTTTTGCATTGTGCATTGAGTCAATTTTAAATACTTTTAGGTGAGTTTGAGAGAGACCCATGGAAAGTAGAGAATGTGACCAGGACAGGAACAGGCAAAATCATGCTTGTTGGAGAAGTGAGATATCACAATATAGTGAAACAAAAAGAGCATCCACGAACCAGATCCAAAACACAAGAAAAAGCAGCATGGTGAAAAAAACCAAAATGAATAGTCTTCTTGAAAGAGCCTTTTAGTTTCCACTAGTCTAAGAAAGAATACAAAAATAAAGTAAAGGATCCAAAGCTAAGATGCCAGAAGCACCACCTTTTGATACAGGCAGGACATTATGGCAAAATGCGTCACATAACCTATGTGCCTTGTGACCAACAAGGGGCAAAGCAAGCATAAACAGTGGCATCGCTAGGAGCGAGCGGAGCAGGCAGCCTGCCTCGGGTGGTAAATTTTTTGGGGCGGCATTATAGGCCAAAAGGCTCAGTACAATTCGTGTGTAAGCAGCAGGGTTTGGAAAAATATCGCTCATGAATGAAAAAAGTAAAATTCTCTGATTTTTATCCACAAATGTTTCAAAAATAATTTTCAGACTGTCCTTCTATGACGGCATCAGACACAACAGTTGAAATTTATGAGGTAATAACAAAAATATTCATAAACATTACACCGATAATAATTTCTAGGAAGATAAACAACTAATTTACAATTTATAATTTTGTTTTGTTATCAATCCAAATGCGTTCTTGCTCTGTGCAGAAAACATCTCCACTTATCACTTGTATGCTACACTGGTTCTGGTTTTCGCAGCGTAATTATATTAAACTAATAATTAGAACACAAATTATCAGTGCGTCTATACTATATTCTTGTCTATTTGATGCTTATAAATAATTATATGTGAAAAATTATTGCTATTTCTCTATATATGAATAAATCTATGCAAAGTGTATCTTAATTTTTCTCTATACAGTACGTCATTTTAATTTTCTATTTAAATAGGTTAACATATTCAGATATGTAGGAGGGCAGCAAATTGAAGCACCACCCCGCCCAGAGCAGCACATACTCTAACTATGCCACTGAGCATAAGCAATAAGGCAGCAGCCATGAAAATGAGCACAAAATGTTGACGTCTGCGCAAATCTTTCAGTAAGGTTCAAATAATTCCCATACAATTAATTGAAATTATAGAAGATTTGTGTAATGAATAAGAACATACTAAAATATTACACTGCTGCTGTTTCTCATTTGTAATATATTCTGTTGCCTACCTTTTTGATTCTCTCTTTCTTCATGCCAGATTTGGTTAACTTTGCCTGTTTGCTGCTGTCATCTATCCATTTTTTGATCACTCTCTTTAAGAGTGTTGCTGTTGGTATAAAGGAGCCCCTGACACACTTCTGCTGAATAATTAATTTGCTGAAAGTCCTTAGTGTCTGTGTGTCACAGACAGGATGTGCTGTATTGTTCATAATGGCACTCACTTTTTTTTTTACATTCTCTACTGCTACTGCCTCCAAGGTGTCCACAGTGTTGATTCGGTAGGCCTCTTTTGAAGTGGTATTACCAGCTCAACACACCACAGTGTAGAAAATTGCACTGGCCATCACAGAATTATAGAAGATATGAAGGATGTCACTTCCCAGATTAAAGGGAACACAGTCTCCTAAGGAAAAAGAGCCTGCTCTGTCCTTTCTTATATAGTTTTCTGTGTTCCAAGACCAGCCCAACCATTATCATTAATGTGGACCCCCAAGTATTTTTAGGAACCCGCTTCTAGATTCACTCCACTGGACATAGGGGCTCTTTGGTTCAGCAAAAGCCAATAACCAATTCCTTGGTTTTACTGAAGGTCATATGCAGACAATCCTCTTTCCACCAAGAAACAAACTTTTTCACCTGACCGTTCTCCTCTGTCTCATCCCCTTTAATCGATACATATGTGCAGAATCATCTGAAAATTTCTGCAAGTGACATGACCTGATGCTTCTGTATATTTATAGTCTGAGGTGTATAAAAGAGTAAAGGAGACATGACTTTCCCTAGTTGTGCTCCAGTGTTCCTCACATCCATATCAGAAACACAGTCCTTGAATCTCACAAACTGTGGTGTGCCCAATAGATAGTTCAGTATCCATTGATCACGGGGGTCTGCTGGAGTCAATCCCAGCCAACCCACCGCAGGACACACACACACACACACCAAGCACACATTAGGGACAATTTAGAATCATCAGTCCACCTAACCTACATGTCTTTGGACTGTGGGAGGGAAACCGGAGCACCCAGAGGAAACCCATGCAGACACGGGGAGAACATGCAAATTCCATGCAAGGAGGACCCGGGGAAGCAAACCCAGGTCTCCTAACTGCGAGGCAGCAGCACTACCACTGTGCCACCATGCCGCCCTCTCAGGTTTGTTCAGGCAAGTGTGAATCTTGTAGATCCACCACTCCAATCTTTGTCTGATAGGTAAACTGCAGTGTGTCCAAGTGGTTAACCACAGGATGATTCATATAGTCCAGGACCAGTGTCTCAAAGGTCTTCATGATGTGATATGTAGGTGCCACTGCTGTGTAGTCATGAGGTGAAGAGACACCTGTCTTCTTTGGAACAGAAACAATGCAGGATGTTTACAACAGCAGTGGCACTTTCTGAAGCCTTAGGTGACAGAGGACACCACAAAGCTGGTCAGCACAGGCCTTAAGAACTCGAGGACTGACTCCATATGATGTGGTAGGAATTTCTGATGTAGTAGAGATGGTGTAGGGAGGGGGTGGCAGAGGGAGGAAAAAATCTATTTAAAAATCGGTTCAGGGTTTTAGCTTTGACCACATCCTCTTCTAGTACTTGGGCCATGGATTGCTCGAGTCCATTAATTATACCCAGTCCATTCCAGCCATCCATGTTATTCCTGGTGAGTTTGTTTTTTATTGTAGCTTTGTAAGTATCCTTTCCTTTACTCAGATTTTTGTTTAGCACAGATTATACTGTGCCACCATCTTATATACTGATTGCATTACAGCATTGTTGTTATAAAAAATATGGCTTCCGCCATCAAAATAGAGAGTGAAATGATGACCTTACCATCAAAATGATAAAATAATTCAAAGATGTGTAATCAAATTGAAATAAAAGAATGCATATCAAAACCACAACAAACCCTTTCCATGTCATTAACAGTATACACATTTTCCACATTTCTACATGCAGACCAAACATTACATCAACAGAATGTGTGTTATTATTTAAATATAAATTATTTATTTCTTATAATGTGTACTATGATTTAATTAGAAGATTTCTCTACTTGGGCGGCACGGTGGCGCAGTGGGTAGCACTGCTGCCTCGCAGTTGGGAGATCTGGGGACCTGGGTTCGCTTCCCGGGTCCTCCCTGCGTGGAGTTTGCATGTTCTTCCCCGTGTCTGCGTGGGTTTCCTCTGGGTGCTCCGGTTTCCCTCCCACAGTCCAAAGACATGTAGGTTAGGTGGACTGATGATTCTAAATTGTCCCTAATGTGTGCTTGGTGTGTGGGTGTGTTTGTGTGTGTCCTGCGGTGGGTTGGCACCCTGCCCGGGATTGGTTCCTGCCTTGTGCACTGTGTTGGCTGGGATTGGCTCCAGTAGACCCCCGTGACCCTGTGTTCAGTTTCAGCGGGTTGGAAAATGGATGGATGGATTTCTCTACTTCTACATGTTGTACAACAAAGCTCCACCCTTGCTTAACAAGACCACACTGATCAGGGATGTATTCCTAATGCACTGCAGCATCAACGAATATAAAGCATAGCATGAGCTTCCAACACCCAGCACAGACCTGTAGTGTGCAGCAAATATAATCAAAAAGAACAAAAGCAAAAATGTATTTCTCTAGCACATTTTCATACACTGGATTAGCTCAAAGTGCTATACAAGATGTCAAAGAATAATTACAAACAAATAAAAGCAAATTAAAATTAGGTAAGGATAATAAATTTTCTTAAATGAAATAGTGACAAAACTGAGGTTCTCCTCATTGGTACAAAATCAACATTATCCAAAACTGATCATTTTTCATTTGTTATTGATCATTCCTCTGTCTCCTTTTCCCTACAGGTTAAGAGTCTGGGTGTCATCCTTGACAGTACTTTATCCTTTCAGTCCCACCTCAATAACATCTCCCGGTCTACATATTTCTACTTGCGAAACATTGATTGTATTCACCCCTCCCTCACTCCCCACACCACTGCTATCCTTGTTCATAGCCTTGTCACTTCTTGTCTGGATTATTGCAATTCCTTCTTCTTTGGTCTTTCTCGTAAATCTCTTTATAAGCTTCAACTGGTCCAGAATTCAGCTGCCCGCATCATTACTAGAACCCCCTCTATTCACCATATCACTCCCGTTTTGCAGCAGCTTCACTGGCTTCCAGTTCAGTTCCGAATTCAATTCAAAATTCTCTTACTAACGTTTAAGGCTATTCACAACCTTGCCCCTCCATGTCTGTCTGACCTCCTCCATGTTGCCATTCCCTCCCTTACCCTTAGATCCCCTTCCTCCATTCACTTGACTGTCCCCTTCGTCCGTCTTACCACTATGGGGAGCATAGCATTCAGTTGCTCTGCTCCACAGCTTTGGAACTCACTACCACCTGAGCTTAGAAATATTGAATCGTTTTCACTTTTCAAATCTAAAACTTAAAACTCATTTGTTTAAGACTGCTTTTTCTCTTTGATTACAATTGCTGTGTCTGATTTTAACTTTTGTATTTTACTTTTGTTTATAATCTGTGTTTTGTCTATTGTTTGGTGTCCTTGAGTGTTTAGAAAGGTGCCTACAAATAAATAAAATGTATTATTATTATTATAATTAACAAATAACATATAATAAATGAATAATACACACTTACATATATCAGACACTATATGTCCTCTAGAACAAAGTTTTGTTTTTTTTTTTTAATACAAACATCCTGAAACTATGAAAGAACATTACAGCTGAAGGCCACTAAATTGCCAGAATTTCTGTTTACAAAGGGAAAGAATGGGGAAATGTAATAAATAATGTGTTTAGTCACAGCTGAAAAGCAAAAAAAAAAGCAAGAGACAAAAAGTACTGTATGTACATTCCTTTTGTACCACAGGCTCTTGCTCTGACACTGATAATACCAGAATGCTCTACAGTCATCAGGGTATTGCTTTGATTTATGATGTAAATGGTTATGCACACTTATATAGTGAATTCAGAATGGACTCAGACCCCTTCACTTTCTGCACACTTTCTTGTATTGTACATTTAATTTTAAATGGATATAAATTTGCCATTTTGCTCATCAATCTACTTAATAACCCATAATTACCAAGTAGAAACATTTTCAGAAAGGTTTCCAAATTTCTTAAAAATGAAAAACTGAAATATCCTATTCATATAAGTATTCAGAATATTTGGTGTGTTACTTCAGCTAGTGGCCAGGTCTCCTATTTTCTTTAATTATCCTTGAGCTGTCCACCAGTGACAAATTGAATTGATTGGACATCGCTTAGAAAGGCAAACACAACTTTTTATCAGGTACCACAATGCACACTGCATATCAGGACAAAAACCAAGCCATGAAGTCCAAAAAAACTCTCTGTAAAACTTTGTGATCAAACTCCCAGGAGCACACTGCATTCAATAACTGTGAAATGGAAAAGACCACCAGGACTCTTCCAAGAGTTGGCCATCTGGTCAAACAGAGAAACCAGGCAACAAGAGACTTACCTGGTAAGAGAGGTAACAAAGAACCTAATGGTCACTCTAACAGAGTTTCAGAAGTCTTCTGCTGAGATTAGACAACCTGTCGGAAAGAAGGCCATCTCAACAACACTCCATCAATTGGGCATTTATGGTAGAGTGGCTAACTTCCACTTTAAAGGACTCTGATGGCATGAGGAAAAAGATTCTCTGGCCTCTTCAGATAAAAACTGAACATTTTGGGTGAAAGTCCAAATGCTATGTCTGGCTAAGACCAGGCACTGCTCATCACCTGCCTAATACCATCCCTACAATGAAGCATGGTGGTGGCAGCATCATGCTATGGGGGTGCTTCTCAGTGGCAAAGGACAGGAAGACCAGTCAGGATTGAGTAACAAATGAAAGTAGCCAAATATAGAGAGGCCTTTAAAAGAAACCCTGCTCCAGAATGCACATGAACTCAAGTTGGGGAGAAAGTTCATCTTTTAATATGCCAATGACCTGAAGCATACAGCCATGACAATTCTGGGATGGATTCAGAACAAGTCTTTGTGTGACCTATCCAAAGCCTAGACTTAAACCCCTTAGAAAATCTGTAGAAACACCTGAAGATGGCAGTTTAGAGACACCTTCCATCTAATCTGAGTTTTAGAGGATCTGCCAAGAAAATTTAATAATCTGCCTAAACCCTGGTATGCAAAGCTTCTACAGGGTTACCCAAGAAGACTCAAAGCTGCAAGTGCAGCCAAAGGGGCTTCTATAAAGTACTGAACTAAAGGTCTAAATACTAAAATGAGCAATTTTTTCATAAATTTGCAACCCTTTCTGAAAACATCTTTCACTTTGTCATTCTGGGTCACTGAGTGTAGATTGAGTGGCAAAAATGGAAAATGTATCTTTTTATGCATCTGAATTGCACCATGGGATTAATTAAGTTTATCTAATCTAATCAAATGAATTAAGTGTTCAGAAAGTGAAGAGGTGTGAATACTTTCTGAATCCACTGTATGTGATTGTCTATGATATTTACAAATGTTTTTTTATTACATACAGTATACATACACACACGTATTAAACTATTTGGCTTGTAGTCGGAACATGAGACACTGTATGTCCTGCAGAGCAAACTATTTCTCTCTATTATAAAAAAAATCTTGGGACGAGATAAGGCTTTTTTTCCTGCAACGAGATGTGATCTTTTGAAAAGAGACAGAGAAGAGATACAGAGAGACACTTTCACGTCGTTGCGAGACGATCAAGACATGTCATACTTACAACCTTTGGAAGCAAGTCCCGTGACACTGAGTTTTGCAAGTCACGCCCAACTTACAACCATTTTCAAACAAGACCACAGTCATCTAACCTCCCAGTTGCTGGAATGCTTTTGGCAGACACACTTCCTGTGCTCTCAGCTCTTAAAAATGTTATATGTTCTAGATTACAATTCAATGACTAAGCGGAGGGTGGCAGGGTTGGTAGCGCAGCTGCCTCACAGTTTGGAGACCTGGGTTCGCTTCCCGGGTCCTCCCTACGTGGAGTTTGCATGTTCTCCCTGTGTCTGCGTGGGTTTCCTCCGGGTGCTCTGGTTTCCTCCCACAGTCCAAAGACATGCAGCTTAGGTGCATTGGCGATTCTAAATTGTCCCTAGTGTGTGCTTGGTGTGTGTGTGTTTGTGTGTGTGTGTGTGTGCACGCCCTGCAGTGGGCTGGCGCCCTGCCCGGGGTTTGTTTCCTGCCTTGCTGGGATTGGCTGCAGCAGACCCCCGTGACCCTGTAGTTAGGATATAATGGGTTGGATAATCGATGGATGGATGACTAAGCAGAGAAGAAAGAGCAACGTGTCAAAAAGATGCCCTGGGATGGAAAAAGACAAAGTAGAATGTCGTAAAGAATTCAAAAACATTGGCGTGATACACATGCAGAGCAGGTTAGAGAAGCAGGTTAGAGGAAGTAGGAAAATTTGAAAGTCTCAAAAAACTGATAGTTAAGATCGCATTAGCGCAAACAAATGGAAAATATTACTTGGTGAAATAACGGAATATCGAAAACTGATCGAATAGTGTTTGAGGATGTCTGGGGGAGAAGAGAGACAAGGCAGTGAAACAAAAGGACAGCTGCTGTACATGCTTTTAAACATTTGAAACGCTGCATGAGATGCAAATCATGCAGCAGCAGCAAGCCAGCAGCTGATCAAGCAAAGAGGAAGTAAAAAAAAAAACTATTTGTTTCTATTGTATCACCGTTTATGAAGGGTTTCGGAGGAGCGACCACATCTCCTTGGAGTGCATTCAGCCCACCTCTTCACAATGGCGAGCGAAGCGAGCAGGGGGCGAAGCCCCCTAGTTTGAAATATAAACATCCAGAAAGAAACTGAAAAAGAACATCAGCGCTGATAGAATTTCTGGTTACAAACTGAAAGAGTGGGAAAATGTAATAAATAAGGTGTTTAGTCACATAACACTGCACAACAATTTTTTTGAAAAGTCTTGCTTCCTGCTTGCTGAATGTGACAGGCACCTACTGGGTATGCACAAATATAGTTTTGGTTTTACTGCATTATGTAGGAACTCTGAGAAATAGACATTAATATGTTTACTGACAATAACGTATTTAGTCATGTTTATGTTTCACATAAGCTATTAAATTCAACAGAATTAAAAGTGTTTTACTCCTGATTTTCTTTTGTATTCAATGTCTGGTGCATCACGTTGCAGTGTCCAACAGTAGTCAGCAGGCATTGACGGATTCCAGTTGCCCTGTATCATTTCTCCATTGTAGCAATGTCCTGGTGAAACCTTTCACAAGGTTCGTCACAGAACAGCACCGCGATTTGCGGGGAAGAAGTCCAAGTGTGAGTGGAGGAAATTAATCTTGAGTGACATGTTGCACTTCATTGTCTTGTATGCTTTGAGAAGTTTGTCTACCAGCTGAATGTAGTTTGGGGCTCTGTAATTGCCCAGAAAATTGTCAACAACGTCTTTGAAGGCTTTCCAGGCAATTTTTTCCGGCCCAACTAACAGATCTTCAAACCGCTTGTCACTCATAACATGTCTGATCTGGGGGCCAACAAAAATGCCCTCTTTGATCTTGGTGTCAGTTATTCTTGGGAACATCTGTCTTAAATAACGAAAACCTTCGCCTTCCTTGTTCAGTGCTTTCACGAAATTCTTCATGAGTCCCAGTTTTATGTGAAGAGGAGGCAAAAATATCTTCAGCGATTCATGTGCCACATTTTCTGTCCTGGAACTAACTTTTTACGGAGTGGCCAGTTCTGTTGGGAATAGTGCGACTCTTTCGCACAGCTGTCCCATTCACAGATGAAACAACAGTACTTTGTATAGCCGAGCTGCAGTCCTAGTAACAGAGCAATGACTTTAAGATCTCCACAGATATTCCAGTTATACCTGCTATACATGCTTCAGCAACAGTTCCATATTCTCATATGTTTCTTTCATGTGTGCTGCATAGCCAACAGGTACTGAAGGATAAACATCGCCATTGTGTAGCAGAACAGCTTTCAGGCTTAACATTGATGAATCAATGAAGAGACGCCACTCATCCGGGTTGTGATCACAACCCAAGGTCGAGAACAATCCTGAAATGTCACAACAGAAACAGAGGCTGTTGACTTGTGCAAAAAATTTGGTTATATCATGATGTCGCCCTCGAAACACAGAAATTTTTGTACCTGGTGACAGCAAACACCATTCCTGCAGTCTCGAAACCAGCAGCTCGATTTTTGCTTTTGACAGACCCAAATCTCTGACCAAATCGCCTGATGAGCACGGTTCAAAATCCGGGTCAATGTCACTATCAGTACCCTGCATTGCAGTTTCTTCATCTGGTTCGTCTAAGGTCCAATCCTCTGGTGGTTTCGGAATTGGAAGCCTGTCATCATGTGGCACGGGTCTCATTGCTGAAGGCAGATTAGGATATTCAATAGACTTCTTGTTTTTGGCAGAGACTCCAGACACATTAGTCAAACAGAAGTAACAGTCCATCACACAGTCTTTCTGTTCTCGCCATATCATCGGACCAGCAAACGGCATCATCTTTGGAGTGCCTCTGAGCCAGACTCTCAAACTGACAGCAAATGTTGCGCAGCAAATGTGAGGTGTCCATTCCTTATCTTCATCACCAATTTTGCAGACGAAATACAGATGATAAGCTTTCTTCACAAGAGCAGTCATCCAATGTCTCTGAGGTGCAAGAGTATATTCACCACAGATATAGCAGAATGTATCGTGGCTGTTACGACATTGACGAGACATATCGCCCGACACCAAAACATCTATAGCATCAAGCTTACTTATTGTTATATTGCTACAGATACTATACTTTACTATACTATACTGATACTATACATACACACTGACTATCTATATTCACCAAATGAGCAGGATCGGTGTATGCAAGCCAACTTTATAGCATGCTGAGACAGCGTCAAGCTCATTCAGACCTGCCCAGGATGTCAACTTCCACAGAACAGCTTCCAACCTGGCCTGATTCCATGCCTGGACATGCCCAGGCTGCACAAACCGTTGTTGATAAGTCACTTACAGAAGTGAAAATGTTTGGATACAAATATAAGAAAAAATCATGACAAAACTGAAATGGTACATGATGGGTAAATTTTTAATGTGATATTCGTGATCAGCACCCAAAAATCTATAAGAAACACCCAACAGTGTTCAAGAAGCAAAAACTTTGTTGTGCAATGTAATAAATAATGTGTTTAGTCACAGCTGAAAAGCAAAAAAGCAAGAGACAAGAAACTTATCTACATTTCTTTTGTACCACAGGCTCTTGCTCCGACACTGATGATACCGATATGTTGTACAGCTGCTTGCATGTTACAAATTAAACCAGCTTCATGAGCTAAGCTATGTGGCATTGATTTTCCTAATGCTTGTGTTTTTTGTTTTGAGGTGTTTTGTCAATATTTTTGGGCTAGCATTAATGAACAATCTGCACCCCCACCCCTAAAACACAAGAACAGAAAACTGCAGCAGCAGCCCACTCTCATCAAAATGACTGTTTCTTTTTTTAAAGAAAAGCGACTGTGACATTGATGATGGAGGAGCAGCAAACCACTAAGTAAATCCCAGATGTTTGCTTTTCTCCCAAGTTATACTTTATTCTTTAAACCATTAGTTCTTGGTAGTGAAAAAAAACAATTAATTATCACTATCTTGCGTTTTTGCTAATTTTGTCTGTTCTTCATGCCACAATGGAATTATTCACAAAGCAGTAGCTGTTTTGTTAGAGACACTTTGAGATAAAATGTTGAGAATAATACCAAATAAATTATAACTTTAATTTGAATATGGCTTGAACTTTCACAATTGAAAGGGTCAGAAATTCAAAATGCAAAAATCCCTTACAACACCTGACATTCAGATTGCTTATAGTGATAAATGTTACTGTAAAGATCCACATTTGCTACTGGGAGACACGGGAGAATATCAAGAATAATTTTTGCCAAGTAGTAATGGAATTTTAGATTAAATAAATTCAGCTTAGTTGTATTGATTCTAACTTGGCATCCTTCATTGTTGGCAACGAATAGTGCAACAAAGGTTTTCAGTTTCAAGCATAGTGTAGAGAAAAGCCAAGCAAAATGACACCTTTTATTGGCTAACTAAAAAGATTACAATATGCAAGCTTTCGAGGCAACTCAGGCCCCTTCTTCAGGCAAGATGTAATCATAAGCATAGTGTGAACATTTTCCTTTGCAAAAACAATGACAAGAAAGGCCATGCCAAACTTGCACCCTGGTGTTTAGTGTGCAGCAGGTCCTGGAGGATACTGGAGAATTTTGATTTTCTGAAGGCAGTACACATTAGCACAAAATCAAAACTTTGCACCACAGCTTTGGATATTAAACAGTTAATATAGTGATATTACTTACATGCATATGGATTCAGAAATTATTTTTCCTCTTATGCAGTCCTGCCAAATTCATTACAGCATACCAAATGCTTTGGCTGTCACATACTGACACAAAAAGTACTTCTAGATCACATTACTTTTATACTATCAGATTTTTCTTTAAGAACCACTTTGATCATTCTGTGTGGCAAGTTTTTGCCCTACAAATCCCATTGAGTAATTAACGGAGAGTGATACTCCATTTAAGTTCTGTTAGTGTATTTCATGAAAAACACTTTAGTAACTTTAAATTATACTTGTTTATCGGGTGAGGGCTGTTTCTGTCCCTTTTGATTTTTTGGTCTGCAGTATGCTTAGTCTTTGAATAGGAGATCTTCAGAAAACAGAGATTTCACTCCATACTGAAAAAAACCAGAAAGTAATCATCTGTAACAAACTTACTCCAGGATTAAATGATAAACTTAGTAAGGCATCTGACATGAATTGGGAAAAAGTTGTTGCTGAACAGGAAAGATATTATTTCATTTATTGATTTTTTTTCTAGATCATAGAGATTGTTTGGTCTAACCAGAACTGATGCAGACATGCAGGCATTTACAAATGAGGAGGAAGCATAATGAAATGATAACAAAATTGACATATCAAACCAAAAATTACACTGACAGAAAAAAAGTGGATTTTTTATTAGCACACTTCCATTGACAATGCAAACATTCACTAATGGAGGGTCATTAACAACATACTACACAACAACACGCACACACAAACAGAATGCTTAGCACAGACTCCATGAATTAGAATTAAATTGGAAATTGAACTGCAAGAAAGAATACAAAAAAATCTGTTCTTTTTCATCTGATAATCCAGGCCCTGCATGGTTACTCAACAATTCAAACTGGTCTTTCTTAAAAAGTTACACATTTCCAAAGGTTAGTTAATTATTAGTGACAACACCTTCACTCTCAGCTACTATCCAAACAGCTAGTAGAGAACATCCATCCATCCATTTTCCAACCCGCTGAATCCGAACACAGGGTCACGGGGGTCTGCTGTAGCCAATCCCAGCTAACACAGGGCACAAGGCAGGAACCAATCCTGGGCAGGGTGCCAACCCACCGCAGTAGTAGAGAATATTTTACCAAAATCAAACACCAAGAAAAAATAGACAATGAGAATAATTTTTATTTACCAGTCATTCATCTAGAGATTGCAGATAATGCTGTAGAGCAGAGGTCCCAAACTCCAATCCTGGAGGGCCACAGTGGCTGCAGGTTTTCATTCTAACCCTTTTCTTAATTAGTGACCTGTTTTTGCTGCTAAATAACTTCTTTTGAATTCAATTTAATTTACTTGCTATTGATGACTCAGACCACTTAATTGTTTCTTTTTCCTTAATTAGCAGCCAAACAATAATGAGATACAAAATGAAGCAAAACATGACCAGCAAACTGTGTCCATCACACAATACCTGAAATTAAAGAAAGACGAAAGTCTCAGGAATGCTGATTTGCTCAGTTCGACAAAGAACGGGTTTAATTAACAACAAGAATCAATACCTCATTAAGCAACTGGCTGGAGTGAAATTGGTTGGGGTTTAAGGCTTTGACTTGGTCATCTGTTGGCTCTTTCCACATCTCATTTCTGTTTTGCTGCCATTTAATGAAAAAATGAAGCAATTCAGAGGAGTGAATCCTTAAAAACAGGGCTATTAAAATGAAGGGAAAAGGAGTTAATTAGCAGCAAAAACTGGTCACCAATCAAGAAAAGGGTTAGAATGAAAACCTGCAGCCACTGTGGCCCTGCAGGACCAGAGTTGGAGACACCTGCTGTAGAGTATAGACATTCATTCTTTAAGGTAAGACAGTGGGAAATAAGCTTTGCATTTTGATAATGAATAAATCAATCCAGAAATAAATGAGTTTGTTTTAAAACATGTAACTGCTATTGAAAGAAATCAGGTGTTAAAAATGTACTTCACAACTACATATATATAATTATTATTTACAGCAGTAAATACTTATAGAAAACTATATTGTAGAGGAGGAAGCATGCACTTATAGCATGTGGCCACACTCACCACACGATGAACCACCTGGATTGGGGCCTGAGTGCAGCGGGTGACACCTCAGCACCACACTGGAACAGTGTGAGGTTTTTTAGAGTGACTGGAGTGACAATCCTGCCACCAACCTCCAAGTTGGAGAACCTGTTTGCAGAGATGGATGAAGATTAACATTATACTCAGGACGAAGCAATTGCAGGTTAAGGGCCTTGCTCAAGGGCCCAATTGAGTAGAGTCACTTCTGGCATTTATGGGATTTGAACCAACAACCTTACGATTGCCGGTGCAGATCCCTAGCCTCGGAGCCTCCATTGCAGTTTGTAGAAAATAGAATTGACAATATATGAATGTATGCATATGTGTTATTTAACTATAACTTGTTAGAAGATGCATTGATTCAAATAATCATTCAATAAATTATTATAAAAGTATTATTTTATTCCATCAGTTGGTAATCACTAGACTCACTGTGATTGACATCTGGAAAACATTGACATGTAACACATGATGGTATTAGCAGTGATGTTTCCACTGTAAATGTTTAATTATAGTAACATGCTTTACAATTTAATGTCCAAGTGCCAATAATATTATGCACCACACATTAGTAGTAAACTCAACAGGATCAGTGCAAACAGAAAAGACATATTTAGCTGCTATCTCTTTTACACAGGCATATTTGCTGATATATAGTGTTTCTTCATTCAAAGCAAAGTATACTGTAGAGAGTACAGAGTTGAAGGGGATTGGAATTGTGAACTCATGAAAGAGAAACTGAAGACAAAAATGGGGGAAAACCATATGGCCTCCCGTTTAGCTTTCTGTCACCTAACTTCAGAACATTGAGTGTGTCTGCACGCACACACACATGACTGGATTAAGGGGAAAACTAAGGCAGAAACCTGGTTTCTTAAAAATGCATGTTTACATGGTCATATAATCTTTTGGAGTTCTGGTTTTTCAAAACTCTCTGATGTAATTAAACTGTGCAAAAAAGAGTTAAACGTCATCATCAGCCACCGTGAATCTGGAAATAAGCATGCTTGTGATAATTTTCTTGTGTTTTATAAATATGTTTAGTCAAATGAACACTTTATTTATTGTTTTTTGATACTGGATTGCATGCATCACACTCTTTTCTGCTTGGCTGTGCAATTGAGCCCTGAAAAGGACCCAGTATGTGTGATTTTTGCTTTGAACCCAGGGCTGCCAGAATAATAATAATGCAGGTATTTTTACTTCAGTAAGATAAGTATTGCATTAGGTTACTTGTTACTTTAAAAAGTAATCAGACTACTTAATGTGAGTTACTTTTAATGTGTTACCCTACTGCTCTTGAGATTGCGTTACTGAGTTCAGCGCTGTATGTTTAGATCATCTATATAAATTTAGTGATTTCTGAAATACCGAAACAGATTAATTCAGTAATTAGAAGGATTAATGTGAACATTTGTCTCTGGAATTTTCTTTTGTGGATGATTCTACTAGTGGCTGCTGAAAGCATGTACGAAGCTAACACAAGTGCAGTCTGACAGAATGCAATGGACAGGCGCAGACTACAAAATCTTCACCAATAACCCAGTTAAGGGTTTACGTGGCCACATAATCACATTATTTGTGGAGAAATCTACCTCTATTAATCAGGCTTCTTAGAGACCAATAACTTGGTTTCTCTGGGTTCACATGGAATTTTAGAAACCAGGTTTCTGTGAATAACAGTTATTCTGGTTAATGTAAACATGCCTGTGAATGAAATCTAGATAGTTACATTTTTATAGTGTTTTTAGAATAAAAGCAATTTACATACACATAAGGGGATCCACTTCAACCACCACCAATGTGTTGCATCCACCTGGATGATGCAATGGCAGCCACTTTTGCACTGGTACGCTTACAACACATGAGCTATGAGGTGGTAAAGGGATGAGGGATAATTAGCCAATTAGAAACAGGGACAATTGGGGAGCCAAAATGGAAAAAGTCAAGCTGGGCAATTGAGCCAGGAAATCAGGGTACATCCCACTCTTTTCAAAGGATGCCCAGGGATCTGATAGATAGATAGATAGATAGATAGATAGATAGATAGATAGATAGATAGATAGATAGATAGATAGATAGATAGATAGATAGATAGATAGAACAAACTTTGTCCCCAGGGCGAAATTTGTTCATTTACAGAAACTCACTAAATAAATAAATAGTAAATAAGTTTGAATAAAAAATAAAAGAAAAACAGTGAGAAATATGGAGCTTTCATAAAGAGGCTGCTTCTTGCACATGAACACTGAGAGTCAGAACCTTGGGTTTATGTCTCATCTGAAGGATGGCACCATTTTTACCCCACAGTGTCTGAGTATTGGAGTATTAGGTTCCACACACAGACCAGAGGATAAGCGCCTCTTGCTGGCCTCAACTCTTCCAGCAGCAACCCAGCTTTTCAAGACAAGGTTGGTCTCACTTCCAACTACTGTCCAGGCCCAAACATGCTTAACTTGAGGTGGATTACCTAATTCCAAATAGCAAATAAAAGAATAAGACAATGATTTTACAAACAAATGATAAAACACTTTTAGCAATCAAGAAAAAAAAACAAATTAATAAATAAAAATATAAGCAAAGCATATGATTATTTTTTCCACATGGAGAATAGAGCAGTGGGGCTCAGCTAGAAATCTTAAAATGCATTCATTTAAAAAGAAGAGGGCAGCATGCTGGCACAGTTGTTAGTGCTGCTCCATCAGTGATATAGCACTTGAATTTCACTCCTGGTGGTTTTCTGTAATGATTTTTACTTTCTCTGTGGTTTTCTTTCTGCTTCCTCAAAGACATCCAGGTCAGATTAAATGGCATTTCAGAACTGAATGTGTGAGCTTGAGTGGACCTTGCAATATAGACTGTTGCTTTGAGCTAGAGTATTTGGGTCTGAGAATGTTATATTATAAAATGATTAACAATTTAGCTTGCCATTTTTTACTCATTTTAGGAGAGATCATTAGCATTCTAAAGCTGAAGGTGAACTTACGTCAGTCAAATATATGAAGATCACAGCACTACAAAAGAAAATAACTTATTGTATTCTGCCCTGAAGTCAATAACTGAGTAGTACATACTGTATATGATTGTTTTCCATTCTTTAAGATCCACCAGTGGAGTAGTGTTCTTCTATCTTCTACAGAAGCCAAACTGACAATTTTATCTTTTACATGTGGCATTTATGAATTACCCAGGATTTTACAGTAAGCTGTAGTCTCACCTGTATTTCTTTCTATTCTTAAATTAGAGTGTTTCAAGTAGGAAAAGGTGGAACACTACACTTAGTGCCACTGTGCTAAAACAAGCTCACCGCATGCAGCCAAAGAATTATGCAGAGTAGGACAAATCCACAAAGCAGGAGATGGGTTGAAAAATGTAAAAAGAAATTATATAAAAAGTACTATATTAAAGCAAAGTTCAAATCATTTAAAAAAAGCATAGAATATATAGGCACAAACATATATAAAAAAATGTATATTTTGCATAGCAATTAAAAGTGTCATTCTTTAAAATGTACAACTCACACTCAGTCATAATGATAGATTACTAATAGCAGGTTTAGCATTTAAAGAAAGATTCTGAAGATTGTAAAAGTTGAAAGAATCGTTCAGTTTATATGATGGGATAAATACAGACATTTTCTTTATAATGTACAGCATCTGCGTTATGCTACAAAGAATCCAGTTTCAATTTAGGCTATTTTAGATGCCAAAACACAACTAAAATTAACATAAGGAGGTTTACTGCTACAGCTGCAGAGCTCTGTATTTTGCGTGCTGTAACACAATTCATATTTACATAAAGCAACAACCTAATTGGAAACAGCAGAGAGCCATGGCCACTTTTGGAATGCCACGGCACTCCAAATCAAATTAAAGTACCTTATATTTACAAAGGGTTTATAGTTTATTGGCACAATATACCATACAATTACATATATTTACAATATATCAGTTGTAAGTGGTAGTAATGTATTTATCCAACATGTCATGTTAAACAAAAATACATGTTGAAGTTTTGCTAAAGATAGTCCATTCATCTTCTTTCTCAGCCATGGGCCACTGGGAATAACAGTTCATCCCATTGGCAGCATCAGATAGAAATCTGTAACAAAATCAAATATATGCCCCTACACTTACTTGTGCACATTCTACTTAGAGTCAGATTCCAAAGAATTAGATTTGGACTAAAAGAAAACAGAAGAATTAGTGAATTAATAAAAGGATTTCTGAGAAAAGTTCTTTTAAATGCATGCTTACAATGCACCTGACAGAAATTATCATGGGAAGAGATTAAATCTACTTCAGGGACAACTAAGTCTGAAGTATGAAAGTGAGTTGGAGAAGAAGTGTGTGTGGTAACAATTCAAAATGTTATATAAAGCGGTTGTCTCTTGTAATATATGTGTCACAAAATTGGTAGACAGCGGTAGTCCTATGCCATAACCATTTTTTATTTTTCTAAAAAGGTTAGTTCAGAAACTTTCATTTAATAAAAAGAGGGATGCAGAGAATGAGTGGGATGGAATTCATCTATGAAAGTAATAGAGGAAGCTGAGGTTGGGGTCAAAAACAAAACTGATTCAAAACTAAAATGTTGAAAGTTTTATATTTAAACCAACAGAGAATTTTAAAAATAGTTATGTTTCCAGGTGAGTAAACTCAGTTTATTGTTGATGACAGAGCAAGCAGAAATGGCACATTTGCAAGGTTCCCATAGTATTTCCTTTTTCCCTAGAATGAGGGGTTGTGACATCTTCTTCTCTCTTGGTCAAGAGTGGAAGTGTTTAAAGTGGCAGGCATAGTCAGTTGGGAGTCATAATCTATTTCTAGGCTGGCAAAGTCAGAACTGTAAAGGAAGCAGATGGATACGTAAACTCTCTGATCCTTTCCAGGACCCCTTCCTAAGTTCCCTTTGAGTTAGTCTCTGCCAGGTTAAATAGATTTCACGCCCCTTGACAACTGCCTTCAAAAAAGTTACCAGGGAAACTGGATTTCTCTTGCCAACCAAAAAGGTGTTTCCTTTTTTTACTACAAAAGTACAAATAATGAGCATGCAACTTGCTCTTAAACAAGACAACCGTTATAGAACATTCACATAGTGATAAGCGGTATCATAGCAACCCACAAACGGAGGAACTGACGACGCCATCATTGTTCAACAACAAAATGGTCAAAAGTGATAAATGAATACAAATAAACTTAAGAGAATGTAAACATTATGATTAGTCTCCAATTAAAGTGTGACCAACAAGTGTGAGTCATATGTACAAACTATTAGTGATTATATTAACAAGAGCAGAAGTTATGTATGCAAATAACAAAATGGGCATGACAGAGCAACAAAATATAGTAACTAAATTTTTACAAAAATCATAAGGCAAATTAATAAACAGTAATAGTAAAATAAGAAAAAGCTACATATAATAATTTGTGTAAAGTTCATACTATAATGTAACTTCGAAAATTAAAGAAGAGGGACTAAAGAAATGTAACAGTACCCAAATGACTGAGTGGTTTGATATTTCACAGTCAATAGATGTTTTTCACTGTTTCCAACATGGGAAAAATTAAAAATGGATTTGTTGGAAACTGTTAAGTTTTTCCTGTTTATTTTGAAACTGAAATGTTGATACTTGGGTGGATGCAGGAATAATTAAAAGTCATTGGCTGAATGCTGACCATTTGGATTTTGTACTGGTTGATAAAATGGATGCTTCATTATTATTTTTTGCTGTGGAGAGAAAAACTTTGACTGTTGCCCTGTAAATTTTCAGTTTAGGATGCTAAATTAGATGATAAGAACATTGTCTCTGTTTGTTACTATTGTGACATATAAAGACTGTGGCGTTGTTCTATCAAGTGACAACAGTACAGGCGAGAATGGTACAGGTGATCTGAGAAGGCTCACATTGCTATTTATTATACTGGCATAATTTTACTAACAATCTAATCCTATTTTGATATTTTTCTGTATTGCAATAATATTAGCTATATGGAATTAACACTCCTACAAATAAAATGTCAATACAAATAAATGTAATCAACCTGCAAGCATAAATACATAAACATTTTTATTAAATTAGTGCAAAAGACTCTAATGTCAAGATGGTATGTTTCATAAAGTACCTAATAAATTACAGGTACTGTAAGCACTATTGTAAAACCTGTAAGACAAACCTTAATAGACCTTGGTCATTTTCAGAACTGCACAAAATCATTGCTTATTCTGACTTTGTCAGCTGTTTCATAGAGAACAGCTTTCTCAACCCTCTCCTCCCATGTTTAAGTGCTGAAAATATATATAGCCAGAAATTTAAAATTCTTCACCACCTAAACAAGCCGAGTATTCTTTTGCCTCTTTTAAAGTCCTACTAGTTACTTTTATTTATATGTAGTTCAAGATTATAGTTTGGTCACATTGATCCTGTACACATGCTCATCATGACATCATGTCTCTATTTACTGCCTCATTAATATGAATCTACGATTTTAAACTATTGTTAGATATCTTCTATAGTCATTAACACAATTGTTCAAGAAAAAGTGAAGTGTATTCAGAAGAGGACTGTGCATGTGGGACCATTTAAATGGGATGGACAGGCTGTGGCTTAGTCCAGGGTCAGCAAAGATCTGTTGACTTTTTTTTATTTTGTGACTCTTTTAAGCTTTAGATGTAGTTTTGAGGGCAAAAGATCAAATAACTAATTCTAGAACAATAAATGTGATTCTGGATGTGCAGTAAACTACAATGTTGTATAGCACAGTAGATGAATGCTAACTCTCAGGTAATGGCTAAGCTAATTAGCAACTATTAACTGGCTCAATAAATGTGAATATTTGTGTGATCTACAGCGGACTGTTCATCTTCTGCCATTCAAAAGAAAACGAATGGCTAATTAAATTAATCTCTGAATCTGTGTCAAGTTAAACAAGGAACAACAGATCATTGAAATGCTGGAAGAGTTCTTTAACTTAACGCCTTTAACTGCTGGAGCAAATTAAAAAAAAAACAGCTGCCTAAATTACACCGGTGGTTGTCTGATATCTTAAAGTGGTCTTCCCTCAACTTTTCAATAATTTTCTTAACTTCACATTTGTCACGGTTCATGCTGTCACCTTGTAACGTTTGAACTAGGAGCATGGAGAAAATCCAGTAGTTGGGAGAACTCTAGATGCCTTAGATATTTTTTTCCTTTTGTTTCTGACCTTTGATTACTGCAGATTGGACACACCAAGGAACAAACACCTGGGGTGAAGACACAGCCCAGAAGGCCAACAGAACAGCTCTCCAGGACCATCTTTTTGGTCACCTGACCTGAGAGACGCCTTTAAAAGGAACAACTGGAAGTGGACAAGGCAGTTCACATCTGACAGCAGCGAGAGGAGGAACTCCATCCTTTGGAAAAGGATGTACCCTATGCCTGTTGTGGAATGAAGCCTATAAAGAACCTGACAGAAGACCTCAAAAGAAAACCAAGATTTTTTTGAAAAACTTGATGTCGGACTAGAAGAAGCCTGTCTGGCTTTTTTTTCAATAGTTTTGTTAAAATTGCCCTAAATAAACTGTGCTTTATTGCCCATGATTTCTCATCCCACTGGTCACAGTGCCTCTAGGAG
This sequence comes from Erpetoichthys calabaricus, assembly GCF_900747795.2. Taxonomy (NCBI): domain Eukaryota; kingdom Metazoa; phylum Chordata; class Cladistia; order Polypteriformes; family Polypteridae; genus Erpetoichthys; species Erpetoichthys calabaricus. The sequence continues at coordinate 198,103,629 of NC_041398.2, read as the reverse complement.
GTGACACATTATAAACCTTCTGGTCTACCATATCTCCAGAACCTGCATGCCTCTTTTCTAAAGGATAGAGATCTGCATTTCTGACAGACTGATATTGCCATGTTTATAGCAGACAGGATAGGTGTACTACACTTAACTGGTTCTTTTTGCCCTCATATACATATTCACTGCACAAGTGGTTTACTGATGAATAATTCTGCTGCCTTCAAAGAGATTCCATCTTTCATGTGAAAACTGACAGAATAGTATGTGGATCCATTAGGCAAGCTGTGGCCGGGAAAGGCTCAGTTTTGTCAGCAACAGGGTTCTGTGCACAGACAAAGGATTCTCTCAGAGAAGTAAATGTGCCTTTCAATTTTGGAAATATGCTACAATATCAGACATGGAATGACTCTAAATCTGTAGTTGATCAATATGGACTGCTACAGTCTCCATTAATTGTCAGGAGGTTGTTAATGTTAATGTTAACTGTTAAGAGGTTGTAATATTTCCAAGGAAACCATTGATTGCTTATACTGTCCTGAGGTCTATTGTGTTATATCAGTGGGCTATACAGTCTTTATCCAGATTTTGCCACAATTATCAATTATTTTCTTCTTTCATCACAGATTATTTTGGCAGAGACTACACCAGTCTCCAGACTGTGTTGATGACTAGTTCTGTGCGGGAATGCCTCATGGCATGCTTTAAACTCAATTGATGTGGGAGCATCAGACATGGCATCCTGTGGTACTCTGAAACATAAGCACCCTGTTAAATATCTCTTTGGTCTCATTCTTTTACTTAAAATAAACAAATGACAAAAATAAACAGCTGTTTCAAGCAGAATAAACACATATGAAAAAACTGCAGGACAGCACAGTGTGTTTAGTGCATTTTATTCTAGTAAAGCTTGAATATTCCACAATTAAGTGCAAATACCTGGAAATTAATATGATTTATGGACTGTATTTAAACCACAGGCCAACAATATAAAAACCCTTCTAAAACTACCCTCGTCAATTCTAAAAATGTTCACATTAGACGAAATTTGCAACTAGGCACATTAGTTAGTCTGTAGTCTTCAAAACAATATTTTGTTTAAAACACCAAATATGTATACATAAAAATACTATAGTGGAGCTTAGTTTGTCTGTGTAGATATCTACCTATGTAGGCTTACTGCTAAAAAGTGCTGATTAAAAACAAGTACTATAAACTGATTTAGTAATACTTTTAAAACACAGCTTTCAACACAATACAAAAGCATAAACAAAATAACCTGATAACCAGTTAGAAAAATGCATGAACTGAAGTAATCCATAGCACAACATAAAGCAGTCATCATAAGTCAGCATCTCCAGATCTAAAAAAGTGTTTGTCTCCTTCTTCTTTGTATTCAAGTGGTAAGCATATGCAACAACACTGGCAACTTGTTTACGACTGGTGGCTGTGGGGATAGTAAGACAGATAAACAGATTGGGGCAGTGGTGGCTGTTATATGGCCATTGAACAAGTGGTGAACTAGAAACTCTGCTAAAGTTCTCGGTTTATCATTTAATCTACATCCCCATTCTCACCTTTTGTCTTGAGTCTGGGGCAGTGTCTTAAAGAAAGACATTCCAGGCACAAAAGGTGGAAAATAGGTTCCTCCATATTATTGATGATGACTAAAACAGTGGAGGTTTGTTTTACATACAATTAAAATTCAATTTGTATGTGAATGAGGGTTTTAAAGTTGTTTGGGATGGAAAGCAAAGACTATTGCTCCCTAATGTCTCTCTCTGAATTGCCCTTCCCAAGATTTCTTCCATTTTTTTTTCCTACAAGGTTTTTTGGGAGGTTTTTTTTTTGTCTTCTTAGAGAGTCAAGGCTGGGGGCTCTCAAAAAACATGGTCTATTAAAGCCCATTGAGGCATTCCTTTTGTGATTTTGGGTGATGCAAGAAATACATTGTTGTTGTTGTTGTAAGGAGTATTCTGTGGCCGGAAACACTGCCCCTTTCTTTGATCACCCTTTAATTCTGCTGACACTTTCCCGATCGTCCTCATGGATTCACACGCTCTAATTTGCCTCAAACACTGCCTGCTTGAATATTCACACTGCTGGCTCTGCCTTGCAAGGCTCATTTTGCATGATCTGCGTTCAGTTCCCCACCACCATAAACTGATCCAGGCTAGGTTCATTCCAGAAACTTTGTGAGTACTGTTGTTGTAATGGCCAGCAAACAATGAATAGCAAGTTTTTGCAAATACATTGGCAAGTATACAGTATGAATTAAAACTTGAGATGCTTTTGCAGAAAGAAAAAAAAATCAACTTGAAAAATAAAGAAACAATAAACAGATTATGTTTAATGACATTGTAGACACTGCAGAGAATCTTCATTTAATAAAATATTTGACTAAACTTGAGGGTAAGTGGATGGAATGGTGTCACTCTTGAATTATGGAATCTACTGTACGTCCTGGGGTTTGTCTTCTAGAACTGTCTCTGTAGATTTTGAATATTTTTCCTGAATCTACACTGTTTTTTCAAAATACTTAACATTACATCAAGAAAATATAATGTATGTTGTTTTATTGATAACATATTTTTGTTATATAATAATCAGTCAAGGAAGGGATCAATAAATGTGGTCAGGTATATAGAACATGGAAATTAGCAGATGATACTACATTGGAAAAAAAAATTTGAACTCCCAGAAGCTTCGGACATTAATTGATAAATGTATATAATCTCCATTTTACAGATTAATAAGTGTGAAATGTTGGCTTTGAAAATCAGTAGTGTTAAATAAACCATGTTTGGGAAATATGATAACAAGAGTGGTAAGAAAAGAAATATTTTAACTGTATGACCTATTAATTAAGCTCATAGAAATGATAACTGATAACTCATTGGAATCACTCTGTATGCAGTACAGTTTTATTATACTAAGATAAAAGTAGTCCAGGACTTTTTACATATTAATGCACTGTGTAACAAATATAACTAATAATTAGTAAATCACTGTGGTTTTTGCACTAAATGGTCATGAACAAAATATTTATATTTGATTTTTTCTGTATTCTATACATAGTTGACTGCATTTATAACCAGATAGATAGATAGATAGATAGATAGATAGATAGATAGATAGATAGATAGATAGATAGATAGATAGAATATGGTCTGAACCCACACTTGAATGACTAAAAACAGAAAACCTCTGACTTGACAGTCATAGTCACTGTAAAGCATTATGCAGACATATTGCTATTGGTATTGTATAAAGGAGCTTCAGTAGCACTTCTTGACACACTTCACAGTGTTAGTGTGTCAGAGAGAGGATGTGCAACATTGTTTATAAATATGATAAATATAAGCTGCAGATTAAGGTTCCTTTTAAAATGTACACATATGTTTTAGCATATTCTGAGTGGGACAACAGAGGCATATTTGGAATTGTAAATAATGACAAAGATGACTAAAAAGAGAGCTACAATATTCTGCTGTTGCTACTCATTGTCTTCTTGAATAAACATCTGGATCTTTGGATCTTTCGCCTGAAAAAAGCCACTTAAACACAGCTGGAGAGACTGATCCTGACCCTCAGACACGAACTGTTCCTTGTTGCTGTTACATAAGCATCATCTGATGATAATGACGAAGATATATTTCTTGTTTGTATTGTTGTTTGAATATTCCAAGTCAACTGAAAACAGCAAATAGCATTAAAAGCTAAACTAAAGCTTTTTATCCACTAATGTTTGTGACTTTTGTCCTACACCATTATTTTGTAGTGTGTGTATGTAGTGGCTTTTAGATAAAAGATCCTAGTTTTAGGGAGCTTATGTCCTGAGGTGGGTGCAGGACTCTGCCAAAGATGTATCTTAGTTCTCTTCCTGTTTTGTGATTGTTACGGATGAGATATCGAGATACTTTGAAAATATCTTGTTTGGACACATGAGGGCTGCTTTTCTTCTGGTAAGGAGGTGATTTTTACCTTTTGAGCTCATCGATCTATAATCCTGCAAGTAGACCACAGCTGCACTGTAAACAATTGCTATTATTTTACAAGTATTTCCCACTGTAAAAGTACTGTTTTATTACTTCACAATATTTTACTGTAAAACACAATACATTATAAGAAATAACTTAGAGTTAAGCATTTCACAGTAAATTACAGTACTTGCAGGGAAAAAAAATGCATCCTGGGAGGTCTAACTTTTAGCTGAAAATAAACAAGGTTGGAATGAAACCTATATCGCACCCATCATCACAAAGGTAATTTTTCTTTCTCCTCAAGACCACATGGCTTAAGATTTTTTTAACTATTGAATTTGGTTTGACTATTTTTCTGAAACACAGTTGTATTATGTTGATGTAAATTAAAATCTTTTCACCCCAGGTTGACTATGTTTGAGAAATGTGCACCTAAGGAAAAATAGATTTGTGCGGGTTGCTATGTACAATGTTACACAATTTTTCAGGACTTTTCCTACATTTCAGGGGTATTTCTTAGCAGAGGATACTATAGTTGCATGAAACTTGATGATCTGAATATGAAAATGCCTGCTTTGGTGTAAAAGTGCAAATGGTTTTCCTAGTGATCCCCACACCTTTGGTCATTGGAAAAGAAAGTTAAACATTTTTAACAAACTTATTTTGTCCAAAGTGCTGCAATTTTTGTGTTGTTGTGGAACCTTATTTAAGTCGTTATCACATTACATGTCCTCAAGTCGAACAGGATGTTAAACGCGATGATTGCTGGCTAGAAATCACTCAAGATGTCACATATTAGCGACTGTGTGATGACTTTCCAGCATAGTTTCTCATTTTCAAAGTATCTCAAACTCACCCCTTTTTGATAGCCAACAATGTGCTGCTTGAATTATCCTACACCTATGAAGTTTACAGGTACAGCAAGTTCAGTTGAAATCTCAGCCTTTTTTTTTTCTTTTTTCTGCTCTGTCATGGTACATAAAACACAAGACAGCAGACACACAAGCCTCTCTTATGTTTCTGAAGTCTAAAATATCCATGTTCCTTATTCCTTGTAAATGCCTTATATGTGTGTGTTTCCAGGTAAGTACTCATTGATTCACAGCTTTCACACACACCTCTATGACATAAGCTAAAATTAAACCTGTCTGTGGGGTCAGCCGTAGACTGGTTAGACTCAGTTGCTGGATATGACACACTGCATGACTAGGAGTCACAGGAGCACATCTTGAATGCCCCGAGTTGTTAAGATTATTCCCATAAATTTAAATAAAGTGAACAACTAAACATTGCTGGTAATGTCTTGTAATTGCCTTTATGGTGGGTTGTTTTTGATAAACTGGCAACCGTGCCGCACACCCTACATAACAAACATAACCTTCTTCTCATAACAACACGTGTAAACTTTTTCAGCCATTGAATTTCCTGTCAGTGTTTTAATAAATGTCAAACAAACAATATACAGTACTTCTGTCCAAATCTGATTATATTTCATTTTTTAAACATTCTCTAAAATTAAATATGACCTTGTATAGTCAGAATCGTAGTTTTAGTAAAGTTCAGATTAATTATATAACCTGTGTTTTCTGGAATTGGTTAATTGACTTGTTGTTCTCAATACTACTTGAAAAAGGGTCAAAAAACAAAAATTGAAATAAACGTATCTATAAAGCAGTGTAATAAATTTTGAAGTTATTATAGAACTGAAAGTAAAATCCTGATTTCAACTCTTTGCAGCACCCTCAATCGAATTTAATATGGCTAAGGTGTACCAGGTTCCGTATGCTCAGGCTTGTACGAGAGAATGGACCTCCCTTTCGTCTTTGACAACGTTATAATGTACAGTATTCTAGTTCGAGATCGAGACCCTGTGCTGGCTTACACAGGGCAAAAGGCGGTTACCATGGGTGGGAGACATTTTTATGGTAGAACATACTATACAGCATTCCCACACTCACTTATACTGGAACCCCAAGTTAACACAATGAGAATGTGCAAATTTTACGCAAAACAAACAAAAATCCTTTAACTGTGAGACAAAACCTTAAGTCGCACCACCCTTTTATCTGTAAATAATTTTAAATAATGAACAAAAGCTAACGATAGATAGATACTAATCCGTATAACCATATGTAGTTATTTTAGTAAATCCCATAGAAGAACCATGATTTTTTGTATAATATCCGTACAACTGTCTGTTAGTTTTTTCTTGTACACAGTTTATTAGCAAAGTTGGATTGTTGCAGTGGATGTGTTATCAAACAAATTATACACAAAATAAAGTAAAATAAACTAAAGATAAAATGTGCCTGCCGCTATTTGACGCTATCTGACGATCACGACATGGCTCGTTCTTCTCGCGTTACACCCACGCGAATACTCAGCCAGCGCATCTTTTCCACAGTAGACGCTGTGATCCCTATGTGTAAAAGAGCCCTCCAGCAGTATTCCTGGAATTGGGATTTCTCCGCTCAGCCCGCTGGGTCAGTGCGGAACGACACTTCCGGGAACGTTGACGCGGGATGACGCTGCGCAGGAGTTTTTTGTTGGATATAGGATATGTTATTTTTTTACTGAACAGTGCTTTGGCGTTTTCGTGTTTGGCATCTTGTGGACCCACTCGGTCATCACTGCCTATGACCCGCAAGACTTCTTGAGCCCATGGAGAGTGAGTAGCCGGCCACTTTGTACCTTGGTGCTTTATCAGTATGTGTGGGAACGCGTGGGATGACTTAATTCTCAAAAGCAATTTAAGTGTTTGCTATTTGTACCATACCATTCTTTCTGAAGCCGCTGTTTTCAGCGCGTCCTGTCTTGGAATTTTTCGAACACGGGCTGTGATTTCTTACGAATCGGTTCGTGGTCTGTATATTTCTCTTGAGCCTTCCTGTCCTTCCCCACCCCCACTTTTCCTAGTTGCGGAGGTGCGGTCTGCTAACCCGAGTGCCAGTCGATAATATGTGAGTGGAATACACTTTTACACGGTTTGACGTATTTAAATTCACCCAGAATTCACCCATTGCCAGGACTAGGCAATGCACTGATGTAAAACGATGAGATCAGCACGCACTTAAAGTAAATGCTGTAATCCGCTTGCTGTCAGTTAGACCTGCTGATGGCTTATTTCAGCGTGTAATGGTGCAACAAAAGTATACAGTAAGTGGATCATCGTTTTATTTAGAGCTTTTAAAAAGAGAGATTCCTGGCACAAATGTTTGTAAAGAAATTGTCATCACATGAAGATAAATTGCTATTATCGAACAACATACCACTAGTAAAGTTAATTTATTAAGTGTCTACATGACGACGTTTTGGTTTAATGACAGGTAAAAAAAATGCTGTATCTCTGTATTAGGAAGCGGTGCCTTATATCATTGCTGGCTTCGGGGCCCGCTGTGTTATTTAGTCTATCAACAGATAACGGATAATTGGCTTTTAGTTTTGTTTTGGGGCTTCCCGTATTTTTACACTTTGTTGGAGAAATCTCGTTGATGTGTGATATGAGGGACACAAACAGACCTTTGGAGTTAGCTTGAAAAAATAGTGAAGAAATAGTTTTTTGCAGTCTGCACCCCCATAACAGTACAAGTTTCGTTTTTAGTGGATTTCTCTTTCAAATGATTGATGTTAGTTTGTTAACATTCTGTCCGCCTCCTGTATTTTTGTTGAACTATATTAAAAGTATGCCCGAAATTGAGTGTGGGATGACATGGTGATTAAGCGGTAGAGGTTACCGCTTCAACTGCCCAGCGCTACTTTTGGCTCATTATTTCTGTACCGAAGCATTTTCACATTTGAGTTGCAGATGACCAGTGGCAGGTGTGGCTCAAACCTGCTTTTGCATACAGTGTTTGAAAGCATTAACTGCACATGCTGGATATTTTAGAATTAATAAAGAGAAAGCTGTAGGTTTTAAGATAAATATTGATAAGGAGTTTGCAGAGAGGTGTGAGATAGGTTGGGTAAGCAGCCAATATGACAATTTTGTTTTCAGCAGCTGTTTACTTTGGTGTAGTTTGTGAAGGTGTTTTTCCTTAAGGGATTTTTGGAAAAAAAAAACAACCCATATATCTGGTCATAATTTTTAATTGTGGGATTTTCTCAGACACCTGGAATGATACTATATATTATAAACATACATACACATCTGAACTTTGCATAAACAGGAAAAACAAAAAATTCTTACTCTTTCTTTGGGCTAAATTACCCATAGGAGTGAGCTGTCATACTGGACTAGTAAAGTCATAATTATTAGTATTTTTATTTCAGAGCATTCGCCGTACATGTTTTTGTGTTTAGTCACTTTTTGATTATAATTAACCTACAAGTCATCTGTACTTGTTTTTTGTTTAGTTGAGCATTCATTCTTATAATGCGTTTGCTGAGACTTGTGCACATGCTTCACATTATTTGCCTGATTCTCTCTGGTTTGTTTCAGTGGCCGTTATCAGTTTTTGTCAGGGTGGTCTGCATGGTGCTGAAATTTCTTTCATTTTCAGTGGTTTTAAATAGACTTAGGAGTGGAATCCCATTTTCCTTTTTTATTTACGTTTGCACATAATGCTCAAAGCATCTATTGCAAAAGCACTGTCTGTCTGTCAGTTTACACGAAACCAGTCAGCCCCTGAATTGGCCAGTTTTGTTGAGATGTGGCACATTTATTCTTTATGAAATCTGTCGAGGCAGTTCAGTTATCTCAAACAGATTGTACTGTACAAAGTTTTAAAATTTCAATATTTTCCATTGAAAAGCATTGGTGAATTTGTGAACTCCTCTGTCTTATAATGGAGAAACTAGGAATTATTTTACTGTTTCAATTTTACTTTGAGAGTGGTTGGTTAAAGTTGTATATTTTCTTTTACTCGACTGACAGCTGCTGGATGCCGAGTGTGCATCAGCTCGCAAACAGCTCACACAGCAGCACTCTTCTACCGTTGCTTTATTTAAGTTAACCTAATACGTAGACTACATTAAACTCACTTTTGTGGAAATAAATGGAAGCAGAAAGCAATTATGTTAGCAGTAAGTATATATAAGCCTGAATTCACTGAACAATATCAGCAGATTATTATTGTAAAAAATCCACATTATCAACCTGCAGCTAAATGTTATTTGAAGTAATTAATAACAAGAAAGGTGCAGCTGCCCTAACTGATATAATCATAGGAAGGGTTTAAAAATGGACCGTGGCGTTGAGAGTTCGGAGGCTTCAGTGGCTTAACACCCTGATCTCCATTGCCCATCCCTCGATCCAGTCCTAGATAAACACAAACAGTCATGGCAATACCCTGATTTTCTTGCTCATATTGTACCACTCGTACTCCCGTTATACAATAAATCAGTTCCTTTCAAAAAATTTATTTATGTGATTTTAACAAATTACTGTTTTAACTAATATTAATACCTAGGCGGGTAACTTATTTCAGTTCCTTTTTTCCATTCAAAGAGTAACGTTGATATTGATTTTATGCTAGTACGGGGCATTATGTATTAGTAGGTATTTTCAGTTTCTAATTTTTGGATACTGTTCTATTGGGTAGCCTTTAAAAAACAGTATGTTGAAGGAAACTGAATAACAATTCAGAAAATTGAGCTACCACAAGCCTATCTGTGCTCCGATTTTAAGTCCATTTTAAAGAGCTGTTAAATAGCACATATTTAATTAGTGATGCACTGATATGGAAATTCTGGGTGATACCGACATGTTTTTGTCCATCTTTGCCAATACCGGTAACCGATGGCCGATATATATTTTTTTATTTACGTCAGGTATGAATTTTTTAGGTATGCTGAAAATATATTATGCATTATCAAAGAAACAACAGTAGCACGTGAAACAGAGATTAACTTTTTATTAACTTGCTGAATTTTATGCAATTCTTTGCTATACTTAATGTGGGGGAAAAGAGCAAGATATGGCTCATCTCTTTAGAAAAAATACTCCAGGTCATGTACAAAATCTGCTTAACATACACATTCTGAGCAACCTAAGCACATCAAGACACCATGCCATTACATAACATGGCATTCAGTATATGAACAGCAAAATGAATGCATATTAATTGTGCTATAATCAGACATATATTACTTTAAATAAAACTAAAATAAAGGGTACAATGAGGCCAGTAACCCTGGGCTTAAGCTGGCTTCTTTAAAAGTACAAATGGCAGGTTTTTCTTAACAAAAAGAAGCATTTTTGCCTTTTCACCAGCAAGCCTGTTTTTCTTTTCATTTACTATATTTGATACAGCTGAAAAAAGGTGTTCACTTACTACACTGGTTCAAGCTGCTTATAGGTACTTGATCACTGCCTTGGCCAAGGTTGGGAAACTGGCTGCATTGCTTTTCCAATACTGAACGGTGCAGTTACTGTATTTCTGGAGATAGGGGGCTCAGCTGAAAAAATTAAAAGTTTATAAACGTTTACCTATATTATAATAAAATAATAATAAATTATTATTAGGTTGACCAGATTTGTGGTAAAGAGAAACAGGACAACCACCTGTACCAACCACCACCATTAATAAAAACTTGTGATGTTGAAAGCTTGATGCATAATGATTTGGGTCATATAAAGGGCATTCTTGTTGAAAAGCCTAAATTATATTGGTTGGCTGTATCGGTTAATATGTACACATCTGACCGATGTCGTCATTTTTAATGAACATCGGCTGATAACAATACAGTTCCCGATATATCGTGCATCTCTGTATTTAATGTTGTTTTCTAACACATATAGTTACAATTTATTATTATTTGAATATGACTTATTGGATGATGTAATAAAATATGTGAAATGCTCCAACCTTTATATCAGTTAACCTAGTCGCTGAATGCACCTGAAAGTTATGCCTTGCATATATTGTCTAATTTATTTATATACCTTTACAACCAGTGGACCTTCATTCTGTTCCCAGTATTAGGTTCATTGTAGAACTCGGGGCAGTTTTTAAACCCCATGTGGGGGTTACTTTGGGCAAATTCTGGAATTATTTTCAAGCATTTAATTGGGTGTGATTTTTTTTTTTTTTTTTTTTTTTCCTTCACACATAGTGGTGGGTTCTGTGTGCCTGAGAGCTGACAAGCAATGAGTACCCGCCAGAAAGCTCAATATACATAATGCAGAGATCAGGAATAAGAAACACAGGTGTTTTGGACTTCACAAACAGAACAGAGGCTCATCGGTCTAATGTCTTGTGTTTTACATACCACCATAGAATGTAAAAAAGAAAAACTGCTCTAAAGTTAGGGCTGAACCTTGCTGTACCTGTAAATAATTTGTACTGGCCCAGCTCCTTCAGAGAGCATGTTATTGGCTGTGAGAAAAAGGGATGTGCATTTGATATTTTGGAAATATGAAACTGTGCTGAAAAGTTCTCAGTTGGATAATTATTATTTTATAATTATTATTACGAGACAAAACCCCAGTGAATTCTAGTCACATAAATTAACATACTTGGACAAAAAGGTCATTAACCACAGTTGTCAAGTTTGACACACCCACCGACCAGAAGTTGTGTAATTTGACATTGTCTATAGAGGGGCTGCTTATTTGTCCAAAGTAAAGCAATGGAGTGATGTAGCTTTGAGAGGAGGCTGGGGTGTCAAAACATTAAGCATAAATTGGTCAAAGGTTTCTTGGAAGGGGAGAGGAGCTTGGCGGTAGTAAATTAAAGCTGAAATTTTTTTTCAAGAAAATGGATATTGTTTTCTTCCAAATTCTCGTCAGGTAATGGACAAATGTTCTCTTGGAAACTCCCATTATTTGATATATTTGGACACAGCTTAATGTTCTTTATGGAGTGCTGGCTCAGAGCATTTACACAAGTTTTCAGATTTAATTCTATAAATCATACATCATTTACATCTGTGAACATAACAATTTGGTTAGACAGACAATAAAACAGATAAATCTGATTAATAGACCAATATTGTCATGATTTTATGTTAATGTCATAACTGAAATATAGGGCATGATGAAGCTGTAAATGCATAAGGCCAATAATGACTTAATTGAAGCTGAACACCACTGTATTGTGTTTCTTTAGAACATAGCTATCCCATTATTGTATGAATGATCTCTCCACGATCCTGGATACTCATTCTCATTAATAATGCAGGGATGGACAGATTGTAAATGCATCTGATAGTCTGCTGGACTACCTTCTTTGCAAACCTGGCAGTCCTGGTATGCTTTCTAGTAAACCAGCTTCATATATGTGATGGACAGTTACCTGCAACCTTTTGTAGCAATGTTTATGTGTGAAATTTTATTGTACATGAATGCATAGCACTCCTCTACTTGAATATAAACACAATCAGCATCTTTGAAGAGAACATTTTAGCAAGTAGAAGACTTTTAAAGGAATGTGTTATGTTGAAGTGTGCACCTTTTCCATCGCCCACAACAATATTTTATTAAAAGTGAACTGAAATATTGCATTAATATTCTAGTCTCAAATTTTAATTTTAGACCTAATTTAGATCCTCAAAAGAATTTCTCTGTCTAAAATATCATCAGTTTTACTTTCAGGGTTATTCTGAGGTACAAAATGTCCTTTAAAGCGTTATATGCCATTAACCACAGTCAGTGATCTGTGTATACAGCTGCACAAACAATTGCCTGGCTTGGACCATTATGAGGGTCTTTATGTTAGTAAAGATTCAGTTTAGGCCTGAAGAAGCATTTTCACACTCTGTAGTTTTTAGGCTAATATTAAGAGGCATTTTCATGGCCTTAAGTGTACCTTTTTGGAGCACAGAGTACACATCATTTAATAAGCATCTTATTTTCTAGGAGATTGTTCTCTGTGACTGCATAAGATATGACCTGCAGCCCTCTGATTTTGAAAAATTAATGTCCAGGCCCTAAGGCTGAACACTTGAAAATTTGTGACAGAAGTGTTGTTGGAACATTCAAGCCATCACATGTGATAAATAAACATTTTCTCAGTAGTTTCAAGCCATGTCCATTGAAGAGTTACTTGCTGCTTCAGTGTACATTTTTGTTTCCATGAAATAACTCAGTACTGCATCAGCATTTGTTAGATATCACACACTGACTATAGCATGATAAAGAGTCTAATATTGCTGTGCTTTCACTTCTTTTCAGTCGTAAAATTAGTTTTGCCTGTAAACAAAGGACAGCTTTTATATGTGGTTTCTGGATATTCTCAACATATAGCACTGTACATTATCTGACTGTATTGTGATCCATTCCACCCCTGCAGTCGCTGCTTTGCAGACTGTCCTCCATATTTAATCCACTAAAAAAGTTCTTTGAAAATTATTTTCTGTTTATTTTTGTCATAGTGCTGCTTGTAAGTATGATTCCTTGCACTTGTAACTGGTACAGTAGTGGAATGGTTTGTCCTGTCAGCTTCTTTTTTTTTTTTTTTATATCCATAACATAGTGTACGGTAATTGTTACTGAATATTATTTATATTGCAGTAAATGATGAGAGCATACAATTAACTTTTTGCATATGTTTTCTTGAGTGGATAACCTACATGATGAAGAGAAGCACTTCCAACATTTGTGCACATCTTCCTTGCACATTGATGACCTATTGTGTCATATGCAGCCCTACATTATTCACCCATATAACCAGCCTCTCCTCAAAATTCACAATTTAGGGAACATGATGCCACATCCACATTGCTACGTAGTTGCAAAAGAATTCCGTGCCTTTCAGGCAGAAACAGCCCAGCATGCCCCCAATGTAATTTTTGCTGTGCTGCCCTTGCAGCCAGGGTGGATGCATCAAGTATAAACCAGGCTTTAGAAAGTAGTTACGGCAATCTGGCACTCTATAAGCAGCTTTCTTTAAAAGCAAACTACAAATTAATATCTAGCAGAAAGCACTGGGTCTTTTGTTTTTATCAAAATATTTCATTAGAAAAATATTGCCTGGTCCAATGATCTGAAACATCTGGCAGTGCAATGGGTTTTGCCAGTCTATAGTTTGGTTGTCTGGAATTAAACAGCTGGTAGTCCTGGGCATGCAGACTACCATTTTGTCAACCCTGTAATGGCATTTTCATTGCAATATCTTGGACTGATATCCTGAATTTAAAAGGATAACTAAATTTCAAACAAAAGATTGTTGTAAATGTGATTCTAAAATTAGAAACCTTTTAATGAAAACAGTCAGATGGGGGTGTTGCTAAATTGCCCTTTACTTGGTCATAAGAGTGTGACCGTTCTGTGATGCCAAATGTTGTTAACTCAGAAGTACACATTTCCATTTCAGTGTGACTGGGATTTGTGTTACCAAAGCAGTTAGTGTTTCATAGGAGGTGACAGTTTCTGTGGTCATTCACTTTTGCTTTAAGTAACCATTGTAGCAGTTTTACCTATTTATGCTTTTTTGTTTTGGCTATATAGATCAACTGGTTTTACTTTATAACTTGATTAATTTTGTGTTATGATGCCTTAAATTCTTTTAAAGAGCCATGCAATAGTGCTGTAACTGAAAAATGCAGTTTACAATAAAGATTGATTAACAAACTATGGAACCTTGGCTAAATGCTGTCTCCTGATAGTGAAGAAACATTTGTGTAAGTGGCTGTTATAATCATGACATTAACATAACTGCACCTTTATAAGGTATTAATGTGTTTGTTCTAATTGTTGTTGTCTGATTACTCTCTACCAGATATCCGCTTTGTATAATAATGATTAACTTTGACAGCCCTAGTAGAAAGTAACGCGTTAATAATAGTGCATTTGACGGTACACTTTCCAAATGCTGAAAGGTGGTGGGGCACTTCAGGCACAGTCCATCAAATACTGCAGAACTTGAGAAACAGCAAGTCACGCATGGCCTGAAGGCTGAGATACTCGTACAAGACATACCGACTAGATGGAACTCCACTCTGGAGAGGGTGAGGTGTGTGCAAAGAAACAAGCAACCATTTAGAGATGCACTAGTCCTACATAAAACTAACGTGGTCATGCCAACAAATACTGAGCTGGAGAAATTTCAGAAGCTGGAGACATTGCTCGAGCCCTGCAGGTAATACACACGTTTTTTTTTTTTTTCTCTAGCAATCTTGCACACTGTCATTGAAAAATGTGCATTGATCATTAGTGGGAGTGTGGAGGAGGACTGTATTCAAAAATGTCTGGAGCGCTGTAAAGCAGAGCTTGTCATCAGCATGGAGGATTGCCCCCTAAAGTGGTGGTCCACATATGCTCTGGTATACAAAGAGCTAGCTGGCCTTGCTCGCAAGTACTTGGCAACACCTGCCACATCAGTGCCTTGCAAGAGGTTGTTTTCACTCTCTGGGCATATTGTGCAGAAAAAGTGAGCTGCCTTGTCCTCTGGAAATGTGACCAAATTTGTATGTTTAAGCAACTGGCTTGGTTTAATAAAATAGTGTATTATTCATAATAATCCAAAAGGCCAACCTGTTGTTTCTGCTGAGAAATTAACTTGCCTAACTACATTAACAATTTTGAATTGTATTCTGTTTATAAAATCCTGTTTCTGGAGTTTTTGTATGGCTTTTGAGTGAGATTTATTAAGCATTATTGAGAAATACACAGAGACTGCAGTATGAGACTACGTCTTAAATATGTCATCTGTTTTACAATATAAGCCCAATTGTTTGTTTTCTATGTTCAGCATTGCATAGTCCTAGAGTATGAGTGAATAAAGCCTCCTCACCATTGAAGTTTTGTCTTTATTTCCTCTTGTTCCAGTTACCTGAATATGTGAAGTACATTTAAATGCCATTATATTGTGCCCATTCTTCTTAATATGGTCTGATTACGCTTAAAAATCTTTGTGGTAAAATTTCATAAAAAAAAAATTGAGATTAATTGCGATTAATTACACAAAGTCATGCGATTAATTGTGATTAAAATTTTTGATTGCTTGACAGCACTACTCTCTACGGATACCTACTTTGTATAATAACTGAGTCTGTCAGTTAGTCAATTTCTAACATGCTTAGTCCTGAACAGAGTTGTGGGGGTGCTGAAGCCTATTCTAGCTAGTGTAGGGCGCAAGGCAGGAACAAGTTCTGGACACGGGGCCAGTCTATAGCACGTTGAACATACACACACACACACACACACACCCACCCAACCACACTAGGGCGAATTTAGAATCGCCAATCCACCTAACCTGAATGCCTGTGGAAGGAAAGCAGAGTACCCAGAGGAAACCCACACAGGCACAAGGAGAACACGCAAACTCCACGTAGGAAGGACTTGAACATGGATATATATAATGCAAATGGTTGTCTGTCTGTCATGCAAAAACTCATGAACCAGTTCACCTCGAACCTTTATCTTGGTCTTAATTAGGGTTGTCACGATACCAGAATTTTAAACTAAGATACAATACTATAAAAGGTATTGAAGTTCAATATCATTTTCAATACCCAATACAGTATATTATGCAACTCAATAAAAAGTATTTAAATAAATTACAATTCTATATGCATAAAAATATTTAAACTGAAGAAAACAGAAAATAAAAATTTTTTGTAAATAAGTAGTGCAGTCTTAAAAGGTAAGAGTAAAGTTCTATTAACAAAGTAAAGAAGTTTAAATTTGGTTGTTTTTTTGCATATAGAAAACAAATACAGTTACTGAGGTAGTGCAATAAAATGTTATCAATGTCATTATATTTTAATTGAATAGGTATTGTAATATTTTGTAAAGAAGATCCATAATTTTAAGATATACAGTAGATAAACATTCAAATAATAAGTGCTTTAATGTGGTCTTTTGTAAACTGTTGGTCAGAAAAGTAAAAGGCAAAGAGACTTCTAACATATTTAAAGGCTTTGCACAAATGCAAACAGTGCACGTTGCATTTTTGTGTAAATTAACAATGATGTCTTTGTAACTTCCATATTGTATTCCATAAAGACTAGAATGTCAATGCTCTGTTCTGTGAGGCTTGCTTTTGCTGGGCTGTAAATGAGCTCAAAGCATACTAAATAAATTCTGTGAAGCACAGCTAGAAGTACAGTTGTGCACACAAAAGTGTTGTGCCACTGTTTATGCAAAGGAGCACTGAAAAGTTATAGCACTTTACATTGTGTAGTAAATGTGATGAAATACAATATTAAAATCCCATGTAATAAAGTACAGTAATAGGTTACGGAAGCACATTTCGTGGCATCAGTTTAAAAATCAAGGAAGCGAAGGAGCCCCAGTGCTAAAGACTGTTGCCCCAGAATGAAGAGCGTGGAATAAAACTGGTCTACGGGTAAAAATAATTGCAGATCCTTGTCTTAATGTGTAACTTACTACAAAAAATGTTTTAACTTGTAGAAAAAAGAAATTAATATCATATCCCTGCTTCAGATGCAACAGTTTATACTTATTCATTTTCACATAATTTGGAAATAAGATTATTCTTGAAATTATTTGTACTGACTTGCATGATGGTACTTTAAGTGTTTGTCTAAATGGGTTTTGTTAGCCTGTTTAGTTGGCAGCAAATCTTGCATAAACGTTTGCATGTTATCTTCTGACTTTCTGTCCCAATTTGCCACAAAGCCGAAGTAATTCCAGATCCCACTCTGGCTGCTCTATATGTCGATAAAGTGTGCTAGTGGAGGCTCTAAAGCCACTGACGTTGAAATATTAAGTGGGTGGATGGACTTGGGCTGCCACTCTAGCTATGGCAAACCAGAAGTGTATTTGTAATGCGGACTACAGAAACAATTCTATGAAAATGAGTACTGAAGTAATTTTAAAATGTTAAAATCAGTACTTGTCAAATTCAATATTTTTGACAACCCTAGTATTAACTGAGGGTTTATGACACGCACCAAACAATTAGAGGTGCTGACTACCTTGCCTACATAATTTGGGCCTCAGGTACCTCTGATGACAAGCCAAGGCTTGGGTGCACAATGGCAGCCAGGAAGGGAGTGTATGTGTGGGCGTGCGTCATGGCTGACAGGAAAAGTACAGCAGAAACATCTACTGTTGTTGATATGATGAACAGCTCCATAATAGGAAAGGCATGGCACTATAGCAACAAACAACTCTGTGAACCAAATTGCATAGGCGTTTCTGATCGTCCACAGGCTAATACCCTGATCGCTAACGAAAATCATACACAAAACTTCATGCCATGTAAATGAACAAAAGGCACGATGTTAAGTCAGCATCAAGTCAAATGGATGAGAAGTTTCACTGATGATGATCAAGAACTGTGAGATAACAGGATACCAAGGTATGAAAGCTTGAGTTCTGCTTTATAAATAACTCAACACAGTAACATGAGAGACTGTGAAGCGGTGTAGGACCTGAATTTCTGCGTATTTGCTTGTAAACAATATTACATGCCAATGAAGAGGAGAAATGAGGTGAAGCTATCAGTTGATGGAATTAGGATTGTCCATTGGATAGACAATGGGGCAGCCATGAATGAAAATAAATGATGGTAATACCTCAGTTTCCAGATAGGCTTCAGGCTCTAGATAGCCAGCATCATTGTGTTTTTTTTTTCAGTCTAAATTCTTCAGGTTGTAACCCTAAAGAGGGCCCTACAAGTCAGCATTCTTAGACTGCTGTTTCAGTAAAGGTTTTACTTTTATAGCCCAGTATGCATTGTATTACTTCTAGTGAAGTGGATGTGGGAATTTCCTGAAACTTTTGCTGAAAAGGGAAATATGTTTCCATATGAGAAAGTTCCCTTCAACATAGTGTTGGAAGTATTTTTTTTTTCCTTTTAGCAGCAAATGCAATTTGTGGAAGTCTTTCTTAGGGTTGTATTATGGAGTATGCTGTCCCACACTAAGATGTGGAAGACTTTCAGTCAGACTGGATTAGATAACTCACTAGAAGATAAGGAGATTTACTCAATTTGACCAATGCGTTAGTGATACTGATTGAAGTGGCAAGCTTGTGGTTTACAGTTCATTGTGTTAGACGATTAGCTGTATTACTATCTAAATTGGAAAAAGAAGCTTGAAATTAACTAGAATGTAGCCTCAGGGGGGTTCTTGTAACATACAGTAAAATACAAACAGGCTTTTTCTCTAATAATCTAAATTTCTTTAATATCTAAACCCTTCTGGCCATCACCAAAATGACATCTGGCATTTTTAGATGTTGCCCCTTGTTTTCAGACAGTGGACATTTGCCAGTGCTCAGCAAATGATAGAGAGAGAGAGACATTATAGGAGACTGGGCAGCTTGGTTTGATTGAGAAGTAAGATAACTAAAATCGCATTATGGGACCGTGGTACATGTGGCAGCTATTATGACTACCCTGCTTATCACTACAAGGATATGCGAAATCTACTTAAGAGTTTTTGCCATTTTTCAGTCGGGCATGTATGATGATATTTCAGGTTATGAGCAAATCAATATTTTTTTTTTTATTAAATTTTTGTTCTTTTTTTTGCTGCAGTCCTTCCTAAATCCTTTTCCAAATAATAATATAATTTTAATAAGTGTTTTTCTGATAGGAAGAAGTCTAGATCTGATGTTCATCCACATTAGACCCCTTTTCATGTATGCATTCTTCTGCTTCTTGAATTTACGTAGCAGTTTATAAGCAAGAACCATTCTATATTAATTTGCCGTATGTGGAATTGATAACAGTCCATGTTGTGGAAAGGTAATAAACACAGAAGGTTTGTCTCACATTTTATCTGTTAAATTGTCTAAAGACTAGTGTTGTAAACATTCTCATAATTTTTGAAATGTCTTGAAAACACAAAGCAGAAAGAATTTTTTTGGGGTCACTCAATGTGGCTATATCAAAGTATCTGTAGTAGAGTTATTTTTGACTTCAGTTTCACCTACAGTATACATGAAGTTGCCTGAAATGTTTTGTTTTGCATGTTTTGCATCTGGTGGTAAAGATGGTACTGTGTATTGCGTATTCCAGTATTTCAAAACGCATATATGAGGTTGTTGCAAGACAGCTGGTAGCCATACAAGAACTAAACACCAACTGATGCTTCTCTTTGCTATTTGCTTTGGCTCAACAGCTTCAGCCTGTCATTCAGTAATGGAAATTGTCTGATGTGTTTGTTTTCAAAGAATAGTCCCTGTGTAGCTCAAAAAGCCATGACCTTAAGAACTTATCTTTCCTATATATAGTAAGTGGGGCAGCTTTATTGACCCTTTCACTTGTGACAGGCTATTAAACAAATACTTACAAAACAAAAGATATAATCATTTGTAGGTCCCCAAACTCCTGAGGCTCACATGTAATAGTGTGCATTTTTTATGGGTTTACAATATGTTCCATGTTCTGTGCTGTTGTTGGGGCAGGTGAATTTGCATCCAGGGATCAATAAAGTCAATAAAGTACTACCTATTTATCTAGGTGAAGAAACACACTTAGCTGAAATTTCTAACCCCAAATTGTTAAAATGTTAATATGCAAGGTGTTCTCATGCATTGCATTTTACTTTGAAATATTATTATGATTATAAGTTTGTTCTTAAGTATATTTCACTATCTTTATATCTTGATTAATTTAGTGAGTCCTGTTATTCTAGTTTCAGGGTCATGCTAGAGAGTGGTAAAGTATTCTATGTTGGTCAGACTACTACTGTTACTATTACAATTAATTAGACAGATGCCTCTTTCTGGTCCTTGACTGCCCTCTGTTTCCAATACTTAGCAAGAACCCTTGCGTTCTGAGGCTTTCTGCTGTTTGCTAGAGGCCTGGGGCATTTAGTGTTGCATTTATTCTAATAATTACCCATCATTTTTAGCTCAGTTAACTTAAGGATAGATTTGCTGCCTCGTGGATCCAGAGTTCTGGTATATAACTCCACACCTGGTTGTTGTGCATGTGTAGTCTGCATGTTATCCATGTCTTCACTTACCCCCCAAAAAGTCTCAGGGTGATTTGCATATGTGTTGGTGTGTGTATGAGTAGGCCCTGATAACTTATCCAGATTCTGGCTTTGAACCCAGAATATACATCTGTGTGTATACAGTATATTTGTTTGTGATTCTGATATTGGATGTTTTTGTTATCATGTGCCCAGTTTTTATGTACTTTTCTTTTTCTTTTTTTTTTTTGTTTACAACAAATTGTGACCAAGCTCTATATGAATTAACTAGCTTTGTTGCCCAGGTTTTGCCTGGGAAATTTTCTAAGGTGGCGGGCCTCAGTTATAGCATGAGCAGTTAATAGGTGCATCAGAAGTACTATGTAACTAAGTGCTATTCTGCATACAATGTTTGTATTTTTTTTTTTATTTTTTGGTAAGGGCTATTACTATTGGTAGGCAGTGTAGTGTAGCGGTTAAGGCTTTGGACCTAGGACTTCAGGCTTTGAGGTTGTGCGTTCAAATCCTGTTATTGACTGTGTGCTACTGTGAGCAAGCCACTTCACCTGCCTTTGTTCCAATTAGAAAAAAAAACAAAAGAAATGTAACAAATTGTATCTCAGACGTTATAAGTTGCCTTAGATAAAGGCATCAGTCAAATAATAAGCAATAATTAGGCCAATGGAGCTACAAACCTTTGAACATACTATATACACAATTCTCCACGAGTAAAACATTCTAGCATTAGATTAATTTCTGCTTTTTCTAGTAACTTGGCTTTTCAAACCACATTAGTACTGCTTACTTATAAAAACCAGTATGTTCATTCACACCTCCAAGAGTGACTCCTTCCATAAACTGTGTTTATCAGTGGGTCCTTATCACTGAGGGGAAACCGCCTGTAATTCAGCACACAACAAGTAGTACTAACAGTTTTTTTTTCCTTCACTTCAGGCACAGGGTAAAGTAATTATTACCAGAGAAACTCTGTAATTTTAGTCCCATTTGAAAAGCTCATATGATGGAATTTTACTGACATGGTGTCAAATATTGATGTAAAACTAACAGTCTGAATAGGGCTTATAACATTTTATCCAGAAAACCATTTTCATTCTGTGTTTGGTTCTGTGCCGTATATTTGAGTTTGTCACCATATTGATCAAATTAATAACAAAAGTTGTGTTGATGCTAAGTCACTATTTTTGCTTCATTACCTGTTGTTACCGTTTTGACAGCTGGTTTTGCATCAATATGTAAGGGAAAAAATTTTGTTAACAATGAAAAGTGATTAAAGGGGAAACGCAACTTGTAAAGTTAGACTGGCTACACCACTGTCATCACAACTCCATGGGAATACCTTTTGCATTGAAAAGCCAGAGTAAAGACCCTGGAGCAGTGTGGGAGCTCAGGCAGATGACTTTATTTATGTCAAACACAATTGTAATCAGGCTGTGCAACTGTATGAGGATTTCTTTGTGCACCACTTTTATTCACAGTAGCTGTCTCAGTGTCTGAAAAAGCAGATGTGAATGATTATTGGAACTTTAAAGATATAGGCTTTTATAGTACAAGTAATGCACTGTCTTCAAGGATTTAAGCGCCTGTGCTTGAATAAATTTTGGGGCTTAATTGCCTCCATGTGTTTTGACGTTTCATCTGTGGGTATGGGTGTTCTCCAGTGGTTCTTGGCGGCATCTGTTTTGTTGATTTTGTGAGTTTTTTTTTTTTTTTTCTGGTTGGTGTATTTTTTATTTGCTTTCTCAGCAGTATCATGTTCTGGATATTTAGGACGTCTTCATCATTTGCTTGCTTGTGGTGCTTGAGATGTTAAAGGAAAGAAGATCAGAAGCTTAATTTAGCTTACATGAAGAATGAGACAATGCAGCTGGATTGGGTGATGTCACATTAAGGTAATGCTAAGTGACTCGGGGTTAGACACAATCCTTTTAATTAAGCTGGCAATATTCAGTAATAATCTATACCTTAAGAAGATGAAAATATATTAATGCAGCTGTTTTGCTTCATTGAAACACATGTTTTACAAAGGCTTACATATATTTAGCTTGAAATGGTCTGGTCAGAAGGAGCGTCTGTGTTTTTCTCCAAGAGAAAGAGTTTGGTGTTCAAAATATGCAATTCAGGTGAGCTGATCTTTTCATTTTGTTTTGAGTTCATTTGTTTTAACCACACAATAATTTATTATTTTAATAAACATTGTATAATTTCACTGTACTCCTTACATTTGACAGTAATGATTTTCTAAATCTGTAACTTTGTAGTTAAGAGTTGTTTTTTAACTAAGTTTTTATCATTATGCAACTTATTTCTGGAATGATCCATTTTTTTTTTCTTTTTCTGAAATGAACAAATGTTCAGATTTTTTCATCTTTTAAAAACTATTGGTGGCCCCTCTTTTAAGTTGAACACAAGTGATTAACAGTTCTTTTAGTAGTAGGTATAATAGTGTTAGTTCTTCAGCTAGTGTTAATTTATAACATTTCTTCTTACACTCAGCAATATGGAAGATGTATTATTACAGTTATACATTTGCCTTTATTTTTTATTATAGAGTTTTTTTTGCTCTTTTTGACTGTGCACCATGAAATGTTTTTTTTAATGTTTTAAGTAAACCACATTTCACAGCAGATTATTCTGGTGAACGCTGGGGACATGGTCTTCAACATGCCTGATTCCCGACAGCATTTGTACCAAGGCTTTCACATGCCCATTACTGTCATTTTAGCTATTGTTTTGATCTATTAGTGGTTTCAACTTTCGAGAAGTGCTTTCTTTTAGTTCAATAAGGCTGTCATGCAGTAAGGAAAATATGCTTTAGATTTGCTTTGAGGACAGACAATAATTTTTAATGTATTTTAAAAGCCTATTTTTTTAATATTTGAAGGATTTCCACCTTGTTATTCTGTATTATGTAGTATTACTTCCTAAAGATAAATGCACCAAATGACTGAAAACTATGTTAAAGCCCTCTATTTCAGCAGTCAAATAAGAATATAGGAAAAGATTTTATAAAAACAAGCAATTAGGTTGAGCCTAGCCTGTAAATTCCTTTTCCAAGTAACATACCTAAAATATTGTTAAATAAGGGTGGCTACTTTTAGTATTTGGTAACTAACTGGATATATCTGCATTTGTTTGTGCCAAGAAATATTTTCAAAATTCTTTGAAAAAGTTGTACTTAACTACAACATAAAGTAAATACAAAATAATGAAAGACTCTTATGACATTGAAAATGGGCTGAAATAAGTGTATTTCCTATTACCAACTTTGTCTTGTGGTAAAGCTATGGCTTGGCTTGGCTCTTATATAAGCTTTCTGTGTCTCTTCAGTATATAATAATGGCCTGTCTTTTGCAGACCATATAATCTATAGTACATAAATGAGAAAGAGCTATGATCTAAGCATTGATCTGTAAAGGACTTCATTGTTTACATTATCTAATTTAGAAAAAAAAACCCTCATGCAATAACGTGTTGCTTTTTTATGATTAACCTAATTCTGCCCTATTTACTCACTTGGCCTGGAATAAGTGCCATCTGTAGTTTGACTATTAGTTTCTCATAGGGAGTGATGTCTCCTTCTCAATATAAATGTGTTTGTTCTCCTAATTTTTGTTTTTGACCACTGCTTCATATACTGCAATTCCTGTGTAACAGTAAAACACAATGTTTATTCTCTAATCTGGATACTTATGGTTTATTAAAGCATCTGTACTGTGTAAATACTTTGATTTCTTCTCTTTTATAATTGTTTGTATTAATTTACATATTATACAATTTAAGTTAATTGACCTGTTATTACCAGGGTTGACAAGATAATCTTTATATAAAAAGTGTCTCTTTGACTAGCTTTCAGTCCCCTAGAAATTTCTCTGGCTTACAATTACTTTTTAAAAAATAAATGAGGGTTAAGGATCCACGTTATCGTTAGCCCCTTCACAAACTGCTTTTCTTTGAATATTGACACTTCTTTGTTTCTTCTTGTATTATGACTCAACTCATGATGTTCTTATTTAGGAAAACTAGGGACCCCCCCACCTGCACTACGCGCCAACCACTTTGCATCTCTGCCGCTCGCATTGTGAAGAGGGGGGCTGAACGCACCCCAAGGAGGCGCGATCGCTCCTCTGACACCCCCTCTTAAACGGTGATACAATGGGAAACAGTTTTTTTTTTCCCCTCCTCTTTGCTGGCTTGCTGCTGCTGCCGTGCCACGTGATCTGCATTTCGCACAGCGCACTTCTGTCATATCACCTGTGTCCTTATATTCGATCTCTTTTCACTTTTACCTTTTCATCAATATCGCATTGAATTTTGATTCCGTGTATGGAATTACATTGTGACAACGCAATGTATAACTGCTCGTGAGTGAATATCATTTCTTTCTCTCTACAAGAAATGTGTCTGACATAACCACGCAGGACTTTACCAAATCTCCTTGCATAAGCTCTTATCTCGCGGGGCCTCCTGCCCTGGGTGTGGTTACATCGCTTGGCACGAAGACTTGTCTCGTGGGACGTGAAAGAGTCTCTGAGACAATCACGTCTTGTCTCCTTCTAAGATTTTTATTTAAAATGGAGAGACAATTATCTGATAGTGAGCAATGTGATCATGCACTATTTTTTTTTTTTTTTTTGTATTTGATACACTGTATTAATTTTAGAGGTGAAATAGTCTTTTTTGCATGACCTTAATGAATTTTAGTGAAAGAAAAATCACTAAAGATTTACTTTTTTGATAGCTGCATATCAGTGGTATTTTGTGAAGAGCACTGGATCCATGCTTTGTTTAATTGAATACATTTGGAATAATAGGGGAAAACACAATGGAGAAATGTTTTGGATTTTTAGCCAAAATGAGGTGTAGAGAAGAGAATGCAGGAAAAAATGGAAAGGATACAGTAGTGAGGAAGTGAAATGATATAATAATTATTGCATGAAAAGAATGGAAAATAAGTTAGTGTGGAAGTTGCTTCTTTAATAGTGTGAAGGGGTGAAACAAATCAATTGTGTGTGTTTGTTTTTTTTTTTTTTCTTTTTCTTAAATTGTGAAGACTATGGCTGTTAGATCAAAGGTCAATATTCAAATACCATTTGAATTTATTTTAAAACTGTCATATTTGAAGGCAAATGTTGATGTTCATTTGTTAAAAAGAAAAAAAACAGTTTTTTGTTTTACCTGTGTTAATCTTGTCATCAAATTACTTCAGTCCCACTATGCAAAGCTATAGTATTTTATTGGTCTGTGTTTGCACTTCACTTCCACAATCAGCCTTTTGGTAATGTTGAATGGTTAGCTTGTTATCTTCGTTAGTAAAACTTAAAGCCATCACAATGTGAGTGTGTATACTACATAATATATGCATTTTTTTTCAATCCCAGTACTCTGTTACAGAGCCTTGTCAGTATTTCAGCAAGTATGTCCCACAATTAGTCTTTGTCTTAGATGACTGCTGGTTTGATGCATAATGCTTAAACCAGTGAGATGTAATTAAACATTTTCAGGCCACAGTTATTAAAATGTAAATGCATCTCTAAAGGAGAAAAAAATAAAGAAATCAGATTGTGTGAACCCAGTCTTGAGACTGTGACAATTCGTAAGCCACAGAGCAGCCACTTTTCTGGGTGAGTCTACAGGCAATGACTGTTTTTTTTTTTGTTTAATTTTTATTTTTTTAATTCTGATACTCCCATTGGACATCCCCAAAATAATAAAACCAGTACACCTTCAACCTACCTGCCTCTTGCCAGCTCTTTCACGTCGCTTGCTATTCTCATCCTGACCCATATTCTTCTTGATACTTGTCAAGACAATGAGCCATTAAAGTAGTCACAAAAAGAAGCTTAGATCCTTAACGAGCCAAATGCGTTGGCACTGTGCATTGCTACAATATTATTAAAGTTATGTATTTATTTATATTTTACTGGTGGTGCCTCTGCAAAGCATGAAGTGCTTTGACTATATTTTTGCTTAGTTCCTATTTGTAGCACTTTGTGCCTCTGCATAGCATGGAGTGCTTATAACTGTTTTTGGGCAGGTCCCATTTGTAGCACTGTGCTGGTATCCTGCACTACAAACACATTGTGACCTGTCTTGCTGCTGTAGGAACAGCTGTGAGAAATGGGAAACTTGGTTAGGGTGAAGCCCAGGGGGACAGAGCTTTTTCTGTGAGAGTACAGGACAGTTGAGTAATAGGAGTGGGGGTTGTGCTTTTGTGCTTAACGGCAGGCATGTCAAACTCACTACCATACGTGTGTCAGCGGGCCGTACTGTAACAAATACTATTATACTATTATACAAAATTACTGTAGCTTTCTTTCCAATACTGAAAACTTTAAAAAAATGTAACACTTAAAGTTTAAAGAAAAGCAATTTATTTCCATGCAGTCTCCATACAACAGTATAGAATTAGAGTCTTAGCCTCTTAGCTAGGTCCTTATTATATTATATTCATTATATTATATTCATTGCTTATATAGGAGCCTTCCAGTGTGAGATTTATTTATTTTGTCCCGACACTTGGCATCTCTTGTTAGTAACCAGCTCGTCAATTTCAGGCTTGAAATCTTGTGCAGCTGCAACTTTTATGAGGGATGAAAGGTGCTCGACGGTAAGTCTTGAGCGATGTGGGGTTTTGGTAGCTTTCATTAACGAAAACAATTGCTCACAAAGGTATGTGCTTCCGAACATTGACAGTACTCTCGATGCCAACTTACGGATCTGCACATACGAGGGTGGCAGGTAAGCATACAAGCCTGGCACACCAACTTCATTGTATTTTGCCTTCCGAATAGAATCTGTCTGCACTTCAATCAATTCCATTTGGATATTTTCAGGCGCATTCTCAACGTTGTAAGAGAACAGCGCAATGCCCTGTTTGTGTGAACTGAAATCACGAAAATGCTCACTGAATTCATTGCTCAGTAATTCAAGTTGGAAAACAAATCCTCCAAAAATCAAATTTTACTTTACTAAGTTTACTTCAAAGTTTATATTGTTAAATAAGCCGATATGCAAAAAGCCACCTGACCTACAATAATTTTACAAACTCAAAATCACAAAAATATATTAATAAACAACTCACCAACTTCTCGCGTCCACTAACTGTTCGTTACAATACTAACACAAAATTACATGAAACTAGAGCAAAAAAACGTGAAAATATGTGGGCTATTACTACTCGTGATGGTCAGTTCTGCCCAGTGGCCAGTCTCAGCAGCCCAGTCAGTAGTGTAGCCTTAGCAGGGGCGGCTCTAGGCTCATGGTGGTCCTGGGCAGAGAAAGAATTGGTGGCCCCTTCGCCTGGCAATGTCAATACGGTATCTTATGCATGGCGGATGGCCACATCCGTTGCGGACACTGCATAGCCGCCTCGTGCTCATGACACGCTTCTATATACGCGTGTTGTAACTTGAAAACCAAGTGTGGGCCCATGATATTCTCATTACGGCAAAACATTATAATACTACATATAGCTTACTGCTCCGAATGTAGCGTCATTTGAAAATACAGCATACTAATTAACAAGAAACAGAATGTTTTTCGGCCACATTGCCGTCAGCTGTGTCATTATTTTCTTTTTCTGTTTTATATTCAATATATATTGACGTGGCGGCCCCTGGGATTTGGCAGCACTGTGCAGGTGCACAGTTTGTACATGCCTAAGGCCACCCCTGCTGGAGCCTAGCACTTCAGTTTTGACGCTGCGGCTCATTAACTTTGGTCAAGGCTTGTGGCTATACTAGCAGATGACGTTTCCGGTACCATAATGCCATGGGAAAATGCGCTTTTGTCAGAAGGCAGAAGTAAGAAAAGTCAATAAGTAATACCGAAGATGCACAATAATTCAATCACAAATGATAGTAATAATTTTGTTCAAGTTCAGTGCTAACTAGGATCTGTTAAGCGGGCCGCACAGATTTCTGTTGCGGGCCGCGTGTTTGACATGCCTGCTTAACGGGTTGAGTGGTTCACCACTTGCACCTAGCCGTCAATACTACACTAAAAGCCAGACAGAAGTGCAAATTCTTCTTTTTTTACAGAGTGTAGCTGAGTGGCTTTTTGATGGCTCTTATATTTAAATAACAGTTGCCTGAGTACCCCTAGGATTTTTTTTGCTGTGTATGTGGCTGTTACTATAATAATAAAGTATAAAAAGCAAGTACAAACATAAAGTACAACCCCTGAAATTGTTAACTTAAGTTTGAATATATTAGAGTATTTACTTATGTTTAATTTGAATACTCAAACCTTTTTTTTGGGTAATTTGACAACTCTAGTGAGAACTAGTGGTGAGCCAAACAATTTGTACAATATTTAATTACAGCTAAACTTAAGAGTTTTGTTTTACACAAAAAAAAAAAAACATTTCACCACAAGCAAAATTCAGGACATTAACTCATATATTTTCATCTTATTTGTAACTTTTTCTCATTTTATACATCTGCTTCTTCTTCTTCTTCTTTCGGCTGCTCCCATTCGGGGTTGCCACAGTGGATCATCTTCTTCCATATCTTTCTGTCCTCTGCATCTTACTCTGTTACACCCATCACCTGCATGTCCTTTCTCATCACATCCATAAACCTTTGCTTAGGCCTTCCTGTTTTCCTCTTCCCTAGCAGCTCAATCCTTAGCATCCTTCTCCCAATATACCCAGCATCTGTCCTCTGCATATATCCAAACCAACACAATCTCGCCTCTCTGACTTTGTCTCCCAACCGTCCAACTTGAGCTGACCATCTAATGTACTTATTTCTAATCCTATCACACCCAGTGCAAATCTTAGCATCTTTAACTCTGCTACCTCCAGCTGTCTTCTGCTTTCTGGTCAGTGCCACTGTCTCCAACCCATATAACATAGCTGGTCTCACTACCGTCCTGTAGACCTTCCCTTTCACTCCTGCTGATACCAGTCTGTCACAAATCACTCCTGACACTCTTCTCCACCCATTCCACCCTGCCTGCACTCTCTTTTTCACCTCTCTTCCGCAATCCCCATTACTCTGTACTGTTGATCCCAAGTATTTAAATTCATCCACCTTTGCCAACTCTACTCCCTGCATCCTCACCATTCCACTGACCTCCCTCTCATTTACACACATGTATTCTGTCTTGTTTCTACTGACCTTCATTCTCTCCTCTCTAGAGCATATCTCCACCTCTTCAGGGTCTCCTCAACCTGCTCCCCTACTATCGCTACAGATCACAATGTCATCAGCAAACATCACAGTCCACGGGGACTCCTGTCTAATTTCGTCTGTCAACCAGTCCATCACCATTGCAAATAAGAAAGGGCTCAGAGCTGATCCCTGATGTAATCCCACCTCCAACTTAAATGCATCCATCACTCCTACCGCAGACCTCACCACTGTCACACTTCTTTCGTACATATCCTGTACAACTCTTACGTACTTCTCTGCCACTCCCGACTTCCTCATACAATACCACAGCTCCTCCCAAGGCACCCTGTCTTATGCTTTCTCCAGGTCCACAAAGAAGCAATGCAACTCCTTCTGGCCTTCTCTAAACTTCTCCATCAACATCCTCAGAGCAAACATTGCATTTGTGGTGATCTTTCTTGGCATGAAACCATACTGCTGCTCACTAATCATCACCTCATTTCTTAACAACAACAACATTTATTTATATAGCACATTTTCATACAAATAATGCAGCTCAAAGTGCTTTACATGATGAAGAAAGAGAAAAAAAAGACAAAATAAATAAGAATTAAAATAAGGGAACACTAATTAACACAGAATAAAAGTAAGGTCCGATGGCCAGGGAGGACAGAAAAAAACAAAAAAACTCTAGACGGCTGGAGGAAAAAAATAAAATCTGCAGGGGTTCCAGGCCACGGGACTGTCCAGCCCCCTCTAGGCATTCTACTTAACATAAATGATCAGTCCTCATTGTATTCATGGTTCTCATGGAAGAACTTGATGATAACGGTCATCTGGACTTCTGGCCTTTAATCCATCAATACAGGGACATCACGGTGCTTTGATCAGGTGGTGGTGGCGAAGGTCACCACCCCAGAAAACCGGAAAAGAACAGAAGAGAAAGTAGGGGTTAGTACGGATTTTGAATATGAATACCATGAATAATAATGATAATTAATTGAATATACAGAGCATCAGGATTAAACTAAGATAAAGCTATGAGAAAGCCATGTTAAAGTAATGTGTTTTCAGCAGTTTTTTTTTTTTAACCAGCTTCCACTACTCTTTCCCATAAGTTAATTCTGTGGCTTGTGACGATGCGGGTTCTCTTCAGGCTCCCAGCGTCCTTATGGGGGTCCTGAACCCAACACTGTTGATAATGTCACCGAGATCAGCTGACAAATGGGGACAAATCTCACATGAAGCCAGGGGATATATTCAAAAAGTGTTTAAGTGCTTTTATTAAAACAATAATCAAAACAAACAGTGCAGTGCATCAAGTTCAGTAAATAAATCCCTAAAAACAAGTGTCCATTGGGGATAAAAACCATCTAATAAATAAATCCTTTAAAACTCGAGGTTAAAATACAGAAGTTAAAAATGCAGTCTCTCACTCCCTTTACTCTCCGGCCCACCTCTGTCTCTTTCTCCCCGGCTCACCCATTACTCGCAGCCGGCAGAGACCAACAGCCACGAGCTCCTTCAGCTAACCTCTGTCTTGGCCTCCTTCCGGACATCACTGCCAGACCGTCGAGGTCACCTCTCCTCCCTTGATCTTTCGCGCACCCGCAGTCGCTCCTCAGATCCCTCAGGAGGACACCTCTCTGCTCACCCCACTCGCTTGTTTTCAGTGGGGTGAACTAGCCCCTAGAGCGCAACTGACTAACGCTCCTGCGCGGGGGCCCCAGCTCATTGTGTCTCCACTTTCCAGGTGGCCAGATCCTTCTGCTAAGACTGCTCTCTCATTTTCTTTAACCTCTTTTTCCTTTCTCTTTGATCGATCTCTCTATTCATATATCTCTTTCCATTCATCCCTCTCTCTGGTTCGACCCATACATATACACCCCCGCGGGTGCCTCCGTGGACGCAGCACCTTAATCACACACCTCAGGAAGCCAATGAGGCAATCGTGAACGACCGCACCCACACATGCAGGTGCGACTCACTCCAATTACCTCACTAACTCCCCGCGGTCGTGCGATCGTGCCCACGGAGAATGACACGACTATACAGATTTAAAACCCGGCCCTTTTTCTTGATGCCGCGGACCCGCTATGCCACATGGCTCATCAATTTTATTCCTCTGTAGTTACTGCAGTCCTGCATAACCGGCACTAGTACACTTCTTCTCCACTCCTCATTCATCCCCTCACTTTCCAAGATTCCATTAAACAATCTGGTTAAAAACTCCACTGCCATCTCTCCTAAACACCTTCATGCTTCCATAGGTACAGTGCATCCGGAAAGTATTCACAGCGCATCACTTTTTCCACATTTTGTTATGTTACAGCCTTATTCCAAAATGGATTAAATTCATTTTTTTCCTCAGAATTCTACACACAACACCCCATAATGACAACCTGAAAAAAGTTTACTTGAGGTTTTTGCAAATTTATTAAAAATAAAAAAACAGAGAAATCAGTTTTTGGGACCTTCAAAGCAGCAGAAATTTTTTCTGTAACCTTCCCCAGATTTGTGCCTTGAGACAATCCTGTCTCGGAGGTCTACAGACAATTCCTTTGACTTCATGCTTGGTTTGTGCTCTGACATGAACTGTTAACTGTGGGACCTTATATAGACAGGTGTGTGCCTTTCCAAATCATGTCCAATCAAACTGAATTTACCACAGGTGGACTCCAATTAAGCTGCAGAAACATCTCAAGGATGATCAGGGGAAACAGGATGCACCTGAGCTCAATTTTGAGTTTCATGGCAAAGGCTGTGAATACTTATGTACATGTGCTTTCTCAATTTTTTATTTTTAATAAATTTGCAAAAACCTCAAGTAAACTTTTTTCACGTTGTCTATTATGGGGTGTTGTGTGTAGAATTCTGAGGAAAAAAAATGAATTTAATCCATTTTGGAATAAGGCTGTTACATAACAAAATGTGGAAGAAGTGATGCACTGTGAATACTTTTCCGGATGCACTGTATGTCATCTGGGCCAACGGCCTTTCCATTTTTCATCCTCTTCATAGCTGTCCTTACTTCCTCCTTGCTAATCCGTTGCACTTCCAGATTCACTATCTCCACATCATCCAACCTCTTCTCTCTCTCTCATTCTCTTCATTCATCAGTCTCTCAAAGTACTCTTTCCTTCTGCTCAACACATTCTTCTCGCTTATGAGTATGTTTCCATCTTTATCCTTTATCACCCTAACCTGCTGCACATCTTTCCCAGCTCGGTCCCTTTGTCTAGCCAATAGGTACAGGTCCTTTTCTCCCTCCTTAGTGTCCAACCTCTCATACAACTCATCATACGCCTTTTCTTTAGCCTTCACCACCTCTCATTTCACCTTGCGCCTTATCTCCTTGTACTCTTGTCTACTTTCTGCATTTCTCTGACTATCCCTCTTCTTCTTTGCCATCCTCTTCGTCTGTATACTCTCCTGTATTTCCTCATTCCACCACCAGGTTTCCTTTTCCTCCTTTCTCTTTCCATATGTCACGCCAAGCACCCTTCTTTCTGTCACCCTTACTACATCTGCTGTAGTTTCCCAACTGTCTGGTAACTCTTCACTACCACCCAGTGCCTGTCTCACCTCCTCCTTAAACTCAACCTTGCAGTCGTCCTCTTTCAACTTCCACCGTTTGATCCTTGGCTCTGCCTTCACTCTCTTTCTCTTCTTGATCTCCAATGTCATTCTACAGACCGCCATCCTATGCTGTTTAACTACACTTTCCCCTGCCACCACTTTGCAGTCTTCAAACTTCTTCAGATCAACTCTTCTGCATCGGATGTAATCTACCTGTGTGCATCTTCCTCCACTCTTGTACATAACCATATGTTCCTCCTTCTTCTTAAAATACGTATTCACCACAGCCATGTCCATCCTTTTGTCAAAATCCACTATCCTCTGACCTTCTTCATTCCTCTCCTTGACACCATACCTACCCATCACCTCCTCGTCTCCACTGTTCCCTTTACCAACATGCCCATTGAAATCTGCTCCAATCACCACTTTATGTCCCTTGGGTACACTGTTCATCACTTCATTCAACTCACTCCAAAAATCTTCTTTTTCACTCATTGCACACCCAACTTGCAGTACATATGCATTAACAACATTCATCATCACATCTCCATACATGGGAAAATGTTTTTCTGGTGCCTCCAGAACACTTCAGAGGCACTACAAAAATCCATTAGCCTGGGTATTAAATATGTGGCTGATGGAGCCTTGAAAAATTCTGACTTCAGTCACCATATTGAGTTGTACAAAGTGGATGCAAATGATGTTACCTATGACTCCAAATGAGTGGTGCCACCTGGCGGCAAGCAGTGCATAAGGCAGATGAGAGTTTGTGATGCTGTGGAAGATCAGGGGTGCATTGGTTGGCTGAGCATTCCAAACAAAAAAAAAAGAAAAAGAAAAGAAAAATGTAACCTAAAACCTTGTTTTAGTGTTTTTTTTTTCTGTTTTTCACAAATGCAAAATAAATGTAAGGTGTTTTTTTTTTCACGAAATTGTATGAGAAGTTAAACCTAGCTGTTTCACTCATCAATAGTGAGAGCACGAGAACCAATTTTTTGAATACTTTTACTATGTTATTTCACTAACAGTTCTTGAATTCTTCAAACAGATCACAGTTAATATCAGTGTGCCTTTAATATAAAAGACAAGTGCAATGTGTCACAAGTGGCTTCAATGTGCCTTTGATACAGCTTTGACATGTTCATTGAAATTATGTGATTCACAAATGTACAATAAATTAATGTATACCGGTTCTTTATATATGGAATATAGTAAAAAGTTAATTGGCCCCGTGGTTTGCTTGAGGAGCAGAATTTTATAGAATATTCAGAGAAAAAATTGTATTTGGTTTGAAATGGTCCAGTGGGCATTGGGACAGAGCTCAGCCTAATCTCACACACCTGAGAACACACTGCATGCAGTTTAGATGCTGTTCCGTGTGCTGAGTGTGGACAGTTCTTCTTCTATTCTTCTGGAATTTGCATACTCTTCTTTGTAACCCAAAGGTCCCTGGTTCTCAGATGTCTGGGAGCCCTTAACCGCAACATTACAAGATGATTTTAAAGACTGAAACTGTACTGCTTACTTTGGGTTTAGTGGGAACAGATGCAGAGTTTTTCCACCCATAACTTTCCACTGGTTTACTGTGCTAATTCATAATAAAACTTTGTGTTCTTAGAGACATGTAAGTTCTGCTTCAAGTAATCTGCCCCTCAACTGTAGCTCTTACTTTCCATAGGTGCCATTTTTCTGGGTCCATTGTCTTGTTCTTTGTAATCTGTATCAGTCTTCAACATGTAGGTGATATCATAAAAGTTATAGGAAAATGTGCAGGAATGTCAACATAAGATCTGGAATAACATACCCACTTAAAAACTTCAAGCAGATACTTTACAACCTTTCAAAAAACAAATGTACTGTATATGGTGCTTGGATGAATTAACTTTTATATAATAAAACAATTGGTTATTTGCACCAGCATACGTTCTTATTTCTGTATCTTTCAAGTTTTTTTTCGGTTTTGGTTGCTACGAGAAAACAATAGTTTTCCTACTTTTTCTATTTTAAGTGACTTTGACCACCAGCAAAGTTGGTTTTGCCTACTGAAATCTGTGAGACTGGATTGTAGCAGTTAGTGGTCTGTGTACAATGCCAATGTACTGAAGTGACTCATGCCATTGGAAAATAACCAAACCACGTTGTGCCTGCGCTTCGCCCACTGTCCTGTTGTTACTGTATGTCAGGCATGAAGGCATGAAAGTGTTGCAGATTTTTATGGCAGCCAGCAGTATTACTAAAGATCAGTACTATTTCTTTTGGCCAATATGGAGGATAATTGTTATCATCCGTCATGAAAGTCAGTTTCAAGCTGTGCCAGAAACAATTTAATTGGAACTGACTTATGGTGTTACTTTTTTTCAGTGGCCACCTGTTCTATCTGTAGAAAACTAGTTTTTACAGTAGTAAATGTTCCACTGTCTTGGTGGTCTTAATTTTTGGTAACCATTTTTTTCAGATTTATGAAGGGTAATATATTGACAAGCCTTTTCTGTGCATGTTCTATTTAAAGGTCATGTAAGAATACCATTTCCCCTCACGGATTATTAAAGTATATCAAAATCAAAAAAAAAAATTCTGGATATATCTCTGGTTTTATGAGAAGTGGGTTTGATATGGTTTGCAAGTTAGAAATCCATCTTAAATTATGGGTAAATTATAGCAAAGATGAGCTGGGTACAATGCATAGCATGGTTAGATTTTAGAGCATGTGTAGTGGGCATCAAAAATGGAAAATACATGAAGAAACTGGAATGTCGTACTTGTGCATACCCTAGGTTGCTTCATGATTTTTGGTCTGGTGCATCTGGTATAGGGTAGAGCTCCCTACATCTCTAGTTTGGATAAGCAACTTTGGCAATGAATGGTTATATTAACAGTATATCCATACCTACTTACATTTTAATATCTTTATTTGTTGCATTGTATAGACAGTATTTCATTATTTAGCCTTAGTGTAATTTATCAGACTATATTTCTACTACACTCTGCTTAACAATGAAAAAACCTAAAGGAAGTATTTTCTGTGTAGTTTCTTTTTGAATGCTTAATATGGGCAAACCTTTCTGCCTTAGTGCCCATTCATCCATTTTTCTAATCAATTCAATTCTTTTATACGGCCGTAGTGAGCCAAAGCCTTTCCAGGCAGCTTTGGGTGAAAGCAAGCAATATGTGGGTTGGATTTTTGGCTATTCTTTTAGTGAAAGTAATACTTGTTTGTATGTGACTTTCATATAACTGACAAAGACAGAAGTATACTATTCATATATTAATTTTGTTTTGCCAAATTGCATCACCATATGCATTTACTGTTAGCCTTATTATAATATAGTTCATTTACTAGTATGAAACACATGCTAAGTGGCTGGTTAAAAGCTTTTGCTGTTCAGCGACAATGGCATTATTGAAACATTACATGTGTTTTTACTTCCCACAGTCTACTCTACTGGGATTTTTGTGTCAGAACTATGAAGTGTTAAAGGTCTCTGACATCTGTAAATACTTATCTGACCGCCTCTTCAGTCTGCATTAGGATAAGCCAGTTAACAGTCACCACATGCTTTTCGTGATGTTGACAAGTTGGCAGTAGCTAAACATGTTGTGGGTGGTGGTATGACGAGACGGTGATTGTCTGATTCAGAATGCATGATTTTGTTGTTTTTTTTGCTGCAGGGTTATTTGTGTGTATTTCCTACTTGAAGGGCTTGATTAACTTAGATAATGTAAATCTATAGGAGAGTGTCTCAAAAATGCTGTTCACTGCATAAATTAACATTTGTCTAGTACATGTTAAAATATCCTTTATATGGCATGGCAGTGGAAATATGTCAGTGGCAAAATAGTACTTTTTTTTTAATTGTTTCAATTTCACATACAGTATGTAATCACGAAAAATGTAGATTATAGCAGTGGTTGTTGAAAAATCCCGGCAATGATTTTATGTTGCCATGTATGTTTAAATGAAGTTAAATGTATTGTAATCGACTAAATAAGAAGCTCATACAGCTGGTTTAATCCCTGGAATATGACGAGTGTTATTGACGGAAACTTCTAAAACCAGTATTAAAAAAAGGAACAGAATTGTTCAGAGAGAATCACCTAAAATTTAGTTTGCTGCTTACTTTTACTTGACTTGATATGAGTAAATGTACTCACTAACAACAACAATAACATTTATTTATATAGCACATTTTCATTCAAATGATGTGCTTGACATGATGAAGAAAGAGAAAAAAGAGAAAATAAATAAGAAAATAGAATTAGGGAACACTACTTAACATAGAATAAAAGTAAGGTCCGATGGCCAGGGAGGACAGAAAAAACAAACACTCCAGACGGCTGGAGGAAAAAAACAAAATCTGCAGGGGTTCAGAGGCCACGAGACCACCCAGCCCCCTCTAGGCATTCTACCTGACACAAATGATCTCAATCAGTCCTTATTGTATTCAGGATTCACTTGGAAGAACTTGATGATGATGGTCATGTGGACTTCTGGCCTTTAATCCATCAATGTAGGGACATCACGTTGCTTTGATCAGGTGGTGGTGGCAGTGATTGCCACCACAGAAAACTGGAAAATGAACAGAAGAGAAAGTAGGGGTTAGTACGGATTACTGAGCCACCAGGAATTTATACTAATAAAAGGCAAAGCTCTCACTGACTGACTGACTGACTGACTCACTCACTCACTCACTCACTCACTCATCACTAATTCTCCAACTTCCCATGTAGGTAGAAGGCTGAAATTTGGCAGGCTCATTCCTTAAGCAGGTTTAATTTCGAAATTCTACGCGTAATGGTCATAACTGGAACCTCTTTTTTGTCCATGTACTGGAATGGAGTGCAGCTCGATGGCCGTGAGAGGCGGAGTTGCGTGTCGCGTCATCACGCCTCCTACGTAATCACGTGAACTGAAAACAAGGAACAGCCCCAAAGACCGTTGAAGAAA